>NC_050512.1:14150334-14174114 GCF_002922805.2 Oryzias melastigma
CACAGAAAGGTCCCAGCCGGGATTCGAACCGGGGCCTTCTTGCTGTGAGGCAAGAGCGCTAACCACTGCGCCACCGTGCAGCCCTAATCTCAGATGTGACTAAAAGAATTACATGCGTGGCATTCTGCTGTAACAATATGGTCATAAGAAAAAGTATATACAACATTGACCCATTTCTGGTCAAAAGTGATGGGGTGTACCATGTCTGCAACATGAAACAACTGAAACCGGCTCCTCAAGAAACCTGGAATCAAGGGGAAAGCTGCTATTTATAGTTTCATGTGATATTGATCTATAGGTGGAGCTTCCCCCTGTAGGGCTAAAGTCACTGTTTCCCATTCCTGCCACCTTACATGGAGTTTGATATCACCTTGCTTTTCGTACCACCAAGTTGTTGTGTTTTTGGATGCACTAATTGTTGAGGACACTGACAAAGACTTGAATTGAGGACTAGACATCCTCAAAACCCTGCTGAATCCATTTAGGGATCAATGGGCTGCAGGAAGCAAACCTAGCTGCTGTTAAGCAAAGGTAAGGTAGATTCTGAAAGGGTCACCAGGCTGATGCAGGGGCAGAGACTCACATTTACACCTTCGGGCAATTTATGGTAAATGGCGTAAATGGCGTATACTTGTATAGCGCTTTCTACCCTCCTTCAAGGGCCCAAAGCGCTTCACAGTCACAGATTTAGAGACACCAATTACCCTGAAGTATATTTTTGGACTGTGGGAGGAAGCCTGAGTGTCTGGAGAAAACCTAGAGATGCATGGGGAGCACACACAACTCCACACAGAAAGGTCCCAGTTCAGGTTTCTAACCAGATGTATGAAAATCTGGCCACAATGGAAGTAGCTGTACTTAACTAGCAAATATCTATAGCCTTCAACTTTTACAATGGTAATTATCTTCTTTAGAGTCTGAATCTTCATATGTTTTATTTCTCAACAGTGTGAGATTTTCTGGCTAGTAGATGTAATAGTCTCTTTTGGAAGAGATGTACTCAGACTGGACACATTGGGTTCGCTTAAAGTGAACCAGAGTTTATTTTCAGTCTGAATACACCCAAGCAGACCCTGGTCCAGAACCAGGAATTGCCCTCAGAACCCATCTTTTGAGGTTGTCTCGGTTAGTTTCCAATTAGACTGAGCTTTGAGTTTCCTCCGTCCGAATAGGCTCCATACTCTGAGTAGAACAACTGAACCAAAACAGCCACAGTAGCTGGGTATTACTGGATGTAAACGAGAGATGTGAACAAATGTGGAGCAGCAATGAGACAGCAACTCACTGAAATGTGGTTGGATGAATGCAGGTTCATTCTTTCTAACGCGATCCACATTGCTTTTCACACTGTTTTAATAAAAAGTGTTGTACCTGATTTTGATACAAACATAAAAAAATGGTCAGCGAAATATAAAGTTTGAATAAGTTAACCATCCCTACAAGGATTACAAAGCCTCCATTTTTCTTTCTTTTGTTGATTTGCCCCAACCTTGTAATTCCTGACCAATGAGTGAAGAGATATTTGGTCACGTGGTGTTGTTTACAAGCTTTGGTTCAAAACAGAAATGTCCAGTAGACGGCAGTCTGAATACAGACCACATGCAAGGTTCAAGACCTGATCCAGGCCAAATTTAGCCAACATGGTCCAACAAACTTTTCCAGTCTGACCATAAAGTAGTTCTGCAGGTGCTGGAAATATATGGCAACAACCCAAAATCTGTATTCTTTTTTATTCTCCTCGTTTAACTTATTGAAGGACTCATTCAGCAAAAACTTTCTAAAATTCTCTGTTTTTTTGTCATTCTGTGTGGAAATGTCCAGTGAGAGCTGCTATCTTGCTTTTTGGCCCACCAGGCCAACACGGATACAAAAACTATTGAGTTATGTGAATAAAAAAATCAAATTCTCTGTATTTAGAGCATATATTTATGAATCCAAATCTACTTTAAACAAATTTAAAACTGCTATCATTCATCAAGGAAAATGATCTGAACTGCAACTGCTTCCTAAGTGGATGAAATCCCAGGTATTACATTTCAAATCATAAAGTTACAAAATACATTTTTAGCTAATAAATATAGAAACACAGTTGACATGAAGAAAATGAAGCTTAATTATAACAATATAAGCATTTCAGTTCTCGTTTCGTCATTCCCTTTTAAACACATTTAGGGTTTTGTATTGGTTTAGTGAGGACAGTTCGCCTTCAATTGGAGTACATTTTTTACAAAAAAAAAAACTAAAGCTGGATGTTTTTTGCCCATGATGCTCTTCTCTTCTACAAAGCTTTTCACAGAACTAAAATATTTTGATTTTACCATAGAACAGCAGTAATTTAAGTTTGATTTTTTTTAAGAAGCAGATTTTTTTAAATTACTTTTGTGTTTTTGTTCAGAGTTTTTCTGTTTTTACTTCAAATAAATTGTACTTATGTCATCCAGAACAATTTGATTATAAGTTACTCTTTAGATACTGCAATTCTATTAGGTTTCTTTGTTTATTTGAATAATTCTCTAAATTATCTCTCTGTTTTGCCATTAAGATGCCCAATTTGTTTTGACGTCTAAATGTGGCTTTTATAGACAAAGGTTTTATGTTAGATTACAATTACAACATTGTATATTGTTTTTATAAAATATATATTTTGTTAATATGATTAAGTTTGTTACAAAAAGATGATTTTCAGAAAATGTTGCAGTCCAAAAATATAGAATAGTAACAATTTCTTCTATTTTTAATTTTTTTGTCAATGAATTATGTTAGTTTACCTTTTTTGACCCACAAATTCAATCAGCCATTAAACGCTGTGTGCAAATGCTAATGGTTTTTATATCTGTGAAGTAATCTGAGTTTCCTGATGAGTAACAGTCTGGATGAGTCATTGTGCAGGTAGGCTTAGTGTTGGCTGACCTATATACAGTAAACAGGGAGACAGCTGGAGCGAACTGAAATCCTCAGTGGCAGAACACACAGTTTCAACAAGTCCGTCAAAGTGCACAGCTGTTTAGATTTTGGAGGAAATACCATCTCAGCACCTGCTTGTGAAACACTGCCACACTCATGATGAAGCATATGCAGCTTAAATACTTGTACATGTGTTATCATGCCGGTGTACATTTTTTTAATATGTTTTTTATGCAGATCTTATTGTCAGAGTCATTCAGCAAAACATGGGAGGAATTAAACTGGAAGAGTGGAGAAAGGTATGTTTCTTCAAACACCCAGTTTCCCATCAAACATGGTTACACTCATTTTCTCAACAGTTTACTGATGTTAGGGCTGGGAATCAATTAAAAAAATAACAAATTAATTGCAAACCTTGAGAAAATGATCATGATTATTATTTTTTTTTAGTTACTATTTTTTCCAAACGCTTTTACATCCCAATATGAAATCACACGCAAAATTGTATATTTAGAATGTTTATTTTTAGCCTTTTGAAACCTAAAAACTCAGTTTTGTCTACTTTTTGATGTACCTCCATATTCTCAATTTGAAAGACTACCTGCCTACTTATTTGATATCATTTTAATTAACACAACCTCTCCTTTTCCATGTTGTATTCACACACTAGATATAAAATCATGAAAAAAAGAAAATTCCATCTGGTAAAAAACGTTAATTTTGCTGTGGAAACCCCAAAAATGTTTAGCAAACTGTTTTTTACAACATAGAATGAAAGTTTTACGTGTAATTTTATAAAAACAACAAAAAAATAAAAATAGTCAACAAACTAATCAACATGTTTTTTGAATGAAAAAACACAAAAAAAATTCAGGTGAAATTCACAGATTTCCTTGGACCACATTTATGAACAGATTCTGTTGCTAAAGAAACATCACAGACCTCAGTGATGCGACCTTTCTTATGTTGCTGTACTTCAGTCTGCTTCAGCTACCAGGCTGCACAAAAAATACAAGTTTCTCTTCTAAGAGCACGTCCATTTTTTCTGGAATTCTATTTTTTTTCCCTTTTTTGCAGCTTTTTCTTTTTCTTCATTAAACCTTCCTTATTGTGTTTGTGAAAAATAATAAAGTATTTTTTTTGGTATAAGTTTGATCCAGCTGGAATTTGTTCCCATGTGGAGGCATGAACTGCTTGTCTCCCGCAGCATTGGCAGGCAGGACTTTCCCAGTGAACCGTGGAGTTTCCACGATTCATAGACAATGCAGATGCTCAATATTGTAGGAAAATTAATGTCGCTTTCCATACAAAAATAAAATAATGATCATTTACACAGCGACTCTTTTACCGTCGAATCAATGTTTGTCTTTTGCCCTATTTATTCAAATTAAACATAGCTTTTGTCCAAAAACTACAAATAAACGCCAAAAAACTATCCCTTTAATGTAATAAAATCTCAATCACAGAAAATAAAAAAAAGGTTTATGTTTATTTTATACAGTGTCATTACCCTGACCTCACAGCTGCATGGCAGGATACCTGAGTGTGTATAAATATTAACGCGTCAACTTTCCCAGCCCTAATATATATATATATCGTTCAAATTGCTCAAATAATAGTCTATTTTTATTTATAATACTGTATAAAGAAATAACTCTCCTTCATTTGTTGTTATTGGACTCACCTGTTTTTTTATGTCTGTTTGTTTGGTCTTCCAGCCAGAAAACGTTGTGCTATTGCTACAGGTAAACTGCTAAAAAAACTGAAATTTTGACCATGACAACAACAACCCACAAACACATCAAGATCCCCCCAGGAGCACAGAATAAACTTCTGACTGCATGACTGTTGGTTTCCCCTGCAGTGGATCCACTATGAAGCTGGATTCCTAATATGTACGATCATTGGCATCGTGTTTGTGGTCCTGACTCCCGTCATAGCCACGTGTTTCTGCATGTGTCGATGCTGCGATAACTGTGGAGGCGAGATGCATCAGAGGCAGAGGAAAAATGCAGACTGCCACCGAGGTTTCTTCACCGCCTCACTCATCGCCACCACCATCTTCATCATGTGAGCTGTCATCCTCTTCTTTACTAGGATTATTTTTAGTTTTCATTGTATAGTTAATGTCTACTTTTCAGGAATTAGAATTTGGAGGATTTTAGGAATCTGTTATGTCATACTGGGATTAAAACTAAAACCTTTTTCCGTAAATACGTTTTTAGATGCAAATAAAGATGTAGACTATTTCTTTGCATTTTGACTGCTCCCTGTTAGGTTTTCCACCGCATCATCTCCTTCCACCCTTACAAATATGTAAAAATTACGAACAATTCTCGGTTCAATATGTCACAGCATTGAACCGGATTGTGGGGAAGTGAATCGTACTTTCCTGCTGCACACCAGTTGAAAGTGTTGTGCTAAATTTAAGTAGAACTTATTATTCATTGTTTTATTACATTACACAAGGCCTAGTGAAAGCTAACTGATTGTTGCCTGCTTATTAGAAAACTAAAACAAAGGATTTTTTTCCAACTTTCTCTATTTGGTTGTGGTTTTTAGATACAAATCATAGATATAACCAAAACAAAACTGTGACCCAAAAATTGAGGTTTGAAAAAGTGTGGCATTTTATTCCCTAGTAAAATACGTTTTTAAAGTGTTTAAGTCTTCATGCACACACTATAGCAAGAATTAGTGGACTTAGGTAAAATGGAGTTTTATGTTAGCATGAATTTGAGCCAATGCTAAGAAATAACAAACTTACCATAAAGTTAAGTGAAAATGTGGAACATTTACCAAAGCTTACCCAGTTCACTGATATATTTATCTAAGATTTTAAGGATTTCTGTATGAAAATTTTCTACATTATAACAACACATAAACACCAAAATAAATTTGAAAACAATATTTTTCCTTGTTGAATTGTACCTAAAAGGTCCCCTGAAATAAACAAATCAGATACAGTGTGTGCATCTAGTGGACCTGAAAATGTGAAGGGCATAGTTGCTCAGAGACTGGATCCAAAGTCTGCAGGACAGTTAGGTGTTACTGATATCACTGAAATCTGGCTGGGAAAGGCCCTTCTGCCTGAATGAGTTCTTTCATATTACAAAGATGAATGGTCATACAGAAAAAATCCATGCATGGACGACCCTACAGTGGGTTTAGTTACTTTTCTCTCTTTTCCTGTCAGAAAAGTTTTAAATTTTACTCTTGAATTCCAGATATGTTGCCACTATAATCAAAATGATTCCCCAAATATTTTGGTCATTTATATCAGTGTTTCAAATTTAAATGTAATTTAGCAGAAATAAAAAAAGCATGTGAAGCATGCTGGGAAGTTGGTCTTACAGAAACACTGGCCTATTCTTCCTATAACTGTACTGATTTGTCCTCTAAAGTAACTGTAAGTAACCTCATCCTGTCGACTAAACCCTTGTGAGTTCTCAAACATTTGAACCTAACCACAGCAGAAGTCTTTTCCATGTGTCACTGAGGCCCCCTGCTGGCACTCTGTGCTCTCTTAATCCCTCTTAACCCCTGACCCTGACTGCTTACTGTGTGTTTTTTAGTCTGGGGGTGTTTGTCGCATATGCTGCCAATCACAACATCAGCTCTCAAATCAGAAACACTCGGCGACTCATCAACACCAACATGAGAGATTTGAAGACCTTTGCCAACAACACTCCTGCGGTAGGTTGTCCCACAAACACACGTAGATCATGAAAAGGAGGACAGACTCTGATTTTACTGTTTAATGCTGCAGCAAATCGAATACCTGACAGGCCAGTACACCACGGCAAAGAACAAAGTCATGTCAGACCTTGACAGTAAGCCAAGCAGCTTTCTCTCACCTCCTGTTGGACCACTTCATGGTCCTACAAGTTGTCATGAAACTGTGTCTGTACTGCCCCACAGACATTGGACCTTTACTTGGGAGTAGGATCCACGTTCATCTGGAAAAAGAAGTGGTTCCTGCTCTGGACAGTGCTCTGCGCATGGCGGGAGGTAATCCTGATTTTAGTTGTTTCAAATTCTGTAAATTCTGTGTGGTACTTAAAAGCAAACCGTTAAATGATGAGAGCTTTTTTAAGACACTTTTTTAAAAATATCAAATAATATTGTTTTTTAATAACAGGTTACTTTTTACCATATTTGATCCTGCTGCATAAAAGCAAAACTTGCTAAGGTTGTTAATACGTGTTATTTCCAAATTGTTTTTACTCATGAAAATCCTTTCCTTACAGCTTTTTATTCTTTTTTTTCATCCTCACAAATGTTTTACATTATATTTTCTGTGATTTTCTCACATTTCTTTCACGTAAAGCAAAAATTGAGAATTCCATCAAAGGTAAACTAAACTGATCTGGATCTGTGGGTGCTGGTCTCTTGACTTTGTGTTTGTGGAACCAAATATTCGCCCTAAACCTCTGTGATGTTTTCAATTCTTTCCCCTGTTGTGGATTGTAAAGCTGTGTCAGTGTTTTTATTCTTCCCTTTTCTTGTGAGTAGAAAATGTTACTGGTTTGATTAAACACATTTGTCCTAAAATATACTGTAATTGATGTATTCGTTTTAGCCATGCGGGAGACTAAAGAAGCCTTGGAGAACGTCAGCTCCTCATTGGAAATTCTTCAGGAAGGAATAGGAAAACTTCAGGCGAGTCTATCTGAGGAGCGCGCTTCTCTGTCCAACACTCTGTCTGACCCCGCATGCACCAACGGAGCCGTGTCACCCACCTGTAACACCATCCGTTCCACTCTGCCTCAGCTTGGAATCAATGCCGACTACTCCAAGGTAATGAGAAACAGTCAAGCAGAGCAAATTAAAGAGATTTAACTTTATGTTAACCCCTTTTTTGTCATTGTGTCTTTTCCGTCAGCTTCCTAATGTTGGTCACGCTTTAGCCAATGTCAATACTGTTTTGAGAATAGACCTCAGCAACATCGTTCAAAGGGTTAGTATCTATTTGCAGCTCATTTTGGTCTTCACTCCACTCATTTTTAATGTATTCACCACCAGTTTCCACTAATTTTCAATACACTCACCACCAGTTTCCCTTTCTTTTATCTGCATGTTTTCTCATGTAGGGTTATGCATCTTTCAATGACACTCCAAAGCTGGTCAAAGAACAAACCAGAAACATCGTTACTGGTACAAAAGATTATTTCTGTCAATTATTCAGATCTATGCTGTAATAAGATCAGATTGTGTGTTAATTGTAGCATATTTCATCTACCTTTTTGTTTCCCACATGTCTACGCGTGTTTAATGAAACTCAGCTTTACCTCGTAAGTATGACGTTTATCTCACCTCATACTTGTTTTGTTTATGGGACTCCCTGTGGAACTAATCAGATACAAAAAAACCCTGAAACAAGACTGTAATCATCGTCTTTTGTGCTTTTTTGTTTGCTTTTTGTGTCTTATAGGAGTGAAAGGCATGCTGGATAAGATTGGTGCAGAGATCACTGCCTTCTCCAAGATGTTCCCAGTGGAAGCCTCACTTTCCAATTTCACTAACTTCCTCAATGAAAGACACCGGAGCATTGAGGCATTTTACCCACAGATTGACCAAATGGATTTTTACAGGTTTGTGTCAATAATTAGTAAAATAGTCACAAATATGGCGAGGTTACTATTTATTCTGACATGTGTGATGGTTGTAGCCATAAATCTTTCTAAGTAGTTTTAATCCAGTGTTTCTAGTGTTTGTTCATCAGAGTGTCTGTGCTGCAGGTGGATTGCTTGTGTAGCAGTGCTCTGCACTATTGTTTTGATCCTGGCCTTCAACATCCTCGGCCTGCTCTGTGGCTCCTGCGGCTACGACAAGCAGGCCACCCCAACAACCCGCGGCTGCATGTCAAACACTGGAGGGAATCTGCTGATGGCGTAAGATACCCTAACATCACCCCATTTCATTGGATGGAGAGATTTTTGTCAGTTCATTTTAAAAGACCATTGAAATTCATTTAAAAGTTGTTCCAGGTCTTTGCTTCTTTTGTTAGTTTTTTTTTTAAACTTTTAAATCATTTTGGACTTTTAAGATCAAATTTGGTAAGAATTGTACTTTCTGAGTCTATAAAGGACTGTTGGTAAGCTAAGGTGTAAAAATAACAAGAGGGGTACCTAACTTGATAAAACTAATTGAAATAAGAAACAAATAGATAATAGAATAACCTGACAGTAAATCAGTACGACCATCATCTTATATTAATTGGGATTAATAATATAAACAGGAAATATTTTTTTATGGAAACCTGCAGTAAACAGTAGCTAAGAATAGAGGAAGAACAGGGGCTGAAGAAAATCAATTAAACATAAATTTAGCACAACTAAAGTCAGTGGGAGTGGTACTCAAATATTTTTCTAAATCTGTCGTAGTTACTTTTAGCATTTAGATTAGTAAAAATACTAACAGTTCCACGCTTCTTTTCTGCGATCAAATGATCAAGTTTTGCTGCTCATGCATAGTTTGGTCATATTTTAGGTTGCACTATTTTCAGATGTCAATATTTTTCATAACCCTAGTGTTTATTTTGGAGTAAGCTGAGATGTAAATGTAGAAGACAGTAAAAATAACACGTTTTAAAAGCAAAAATCATCTGTTTCAGTGGAGTGGGCTTCTCCTTCATCTTTTCCTGGGCACTGATGGCTGTTGTTACAACCCTGTTTGCTGTTAGTGGAAACATGGAGAAGCTCATATGTGAACCTCTGGCTAACAGGCAGCTTTTCAAGGTATGGAAGTTCTTTTTTTAAACTCTCATCCTTTCTCTAAGATTCCTTCATTAAAAAAAATGTTCTAAACATGTTAGCATTACAATAGGATTGTTTACCTGTATGTCTGCAGATCATAGACACACCATTCCTGGTCCATCCTGAAAAGAAGAACTTTCTTCCTGGGATGCTCTTCCAAAATCCAAATATTGACTTGACTTTGGGTAGTGTCTACAGGTAAATCTAATCATGTGTACATTTGTAATCTTATAAATTAAATCAAATATTCTGTAAAGGTAAACTTTTTTTGTTCAAATTTGACTTATGGAAAAAGAGGTACAGTTTACATCAAAATGCAAACATTTTATAATTATCTATATTCATATGAGCATTTCCTTGTTCCGGTACACATGGAGGTAAAATAAGAGATTTTGTCTAACAGGGAGTGCTATGACAACAACGGCCTGTACCACGCTCTGCAGCTGGAAACCATGTTCAACATCAACTCCTTCCTCAATAGAACTGTGGTAAGAATCAATTCAGCTCTCTTGACTCTATGTCAAATTTAAATAACATTTAATTACATTTTTACCATGCGTTTCATAACAGTACAACAAGGATCTGGCCAAACTGTTTGAAAGTGTGAAAGTGGACCTGAAAGACATCACCCTGCTGGAGCAGGCAGGCAGAGACAACCTGATGAACTTTGCCAACTCTGGAATAGGACAGATCGACTATGCAGCTTTCCTTTCTGAGGTAAGGGGAGCCTAAAAGATATTACACTTTAAATGCATTGGAATGGTCTTTTACTAAGATAATGTGTTAAAGTCTGTTTTTAATTGCTAATATTTAAAGAAGTGACTGTTTGTGAACACGGGCTGCACGGTGGCGCAGTGGTTAGCGCTCTTGCCTCACAGCGAGAAGGCCCCGGTTCGACTCCCGGCTGGGACCTTTCTGTGTGGAGTTTGCATGTTCTCCCCGTGCATGCGTGGGTTTTCACCGGGGACTCCGGCTTCCTCCCACCGTCCAAAAACATGCTTCATAGGTTCATTGGTGACTCTAAATTGTCCCTAGGTGTGAATGTGAGAGTGAATGGGTGTGATTGAGGCCCTCCTTCGCCCATCAGTAGCCGGGTTAGGCTCCAGCACCCCCGCGACCCCGAAAGGGAGGAAGCGGCCAGGAAGATGGATGGATGGATGGATGTTTGTGAACACAACTTTGAGGATTGTTTATCATTAGAATTTTTATTTTAGTGTAAAAGCCCTTTTTTGCTGTGACCGCCTAATAAATATGGTGTTGTTTGTCTGTAGGTAAATAAAGGAGTTACTCTTGTGGATCTGTTGTCTTTCTGCGCTGATCTGGAGGATCAGGCTGACCAGTTGGTGAGTCTTTCATCGTGAATCCATCCAAAGAAACACAAAATCATTGATTTTGGAGAAAAGCACCACTTTAGCAATATTTAAAAAGAGAAATTTACTGATGTAAGTCCTAGTGAGTAAACTGTTGGAGATTTAAATTAGAAGAATCTAATTAAAAAAAATATTAAAGAAAATTACACATATACACATTTTTGACCAACTGATCATTAACCATCTCATTTAAAGGATTAGTCTTTTTTTCTTAGCACAACTGTAAAAAACAATTGAAACAATTGTACATTTCAAGTGTTAGGTACTAGTAGAGAGTACTTTGACACCGTTTCTTTTTAACTTATTTTTTTTCACATTTTAAATGTTTTTCTTCATGTTTAAAAAGGTCCATAAACATGTTTATTTTAACACATGCAATCTGCAACCAGCTTATTAAATTGCATTTCCAAGCAAACGAGTCACCTGTTGTATTTTGTTTTCTGTTTTGTCTCTCATTTTCACATCATTTGTCGATTTTTGTGTTTGTAGCCACGTGGCGCTCTGGAGAATGCCCTGAAAGGTCACGCCAGCAGCATCAGAACCATTCACAGAGAACAGGTGGTGGCTTTGGAGCAAGCCATGGTAATTCTTCATCCCACAACAGTTAAAACATTCTCAGGAGTGAATACAAAATAGATCCTGTCATGTCCAAAAACAGATAGTAATACTTATTATTTACATGACAAATTACTGTTTATAAAAATGTACCAGTATCTATTTGGGTGTACAGTTTGTCTCTAATTGATCTTTATCCAACATATTTATTTTTTTGTTCTTCCTTTTTATAAAATGATGACAGAAATATGTCAGAGCGCGGGTAAGAGGCAATCAGTAGCATTGTGACGGTGTTTTATAGTCGTGTTGCTGTTGTGTTTTCCACATCGTGATTGAATCCATGCTTGTTAAGTTAGATAAGCTGTTTGTGGAGTGGTGTACAAAGTGAACCTTGTACAGTTTTTTTAATATTTGCTAACATCATGTGCTTTTTGTGCCTCCTGCAGAGCACCCTGAGCCAGAGTATCAAGCTGCTGCAGAAGACCTCAGATGACCTACCAGTGAGCTAAACGAATCAATAAAAGACTTCATATTTTTGCAAGTCTTCATTCAACTCGCTCAAGAAAACTAAAATTAAATTATTTTTTGTCCAGGTGAAAGTGACAAACATCCTGAGCGCCATTGATGCAGCAGAGTATCTCATCGTTCATAACGCTTCCTTTGTGGTTAAGCAGGTAAAGGACTACACGATGAATGACATTCAACATCAATTTTGTGTTTCTGTGATTTTAGAGTTATTCTAAACTCAAACTATTTATTCAAATTACTTATTACAAGGAAATATTTTAAAAAATGGATCCACATTTCTATTTAAATGCAAAGTTGTTATTTCTGCCAATATATGTATATATATATTATTTTTTCTTGTTTTAACGTGGTTTATGCGAAATGTAGCATGTGCAAAAAGAAAGAAAATACAGTACATAGTTTATTAGATAAAATGTGAAAAACAGTTGTCTGCAAAGCCCTAATTTTATCATTCCCAATAACGTTTTTTTTTTTTCTAGGAAACGAAAAACTTCATGCAAGGCTTAGAGGGATATTTCAAACAGTACACAGGATGGGTTAAAAGCTCTGTGAGTATATGCAAAAGTTTTTCACTTTCCTCATGGCTATAGATCATTTTTTTGCCCAATTGAGTTAGAAATACTCAACTGCACAAAGGAGCAGTGTAAAGGCAGCAGTGAATTTAGCAATGTCTGCCTTAATGGGCAGACTTAACAAGCTGTTTTGGTTTTGGTCAATTTCAGCTGATTTTGAGGTTTTCCTGATAGAAACCATAGATTTTCAGTCCGTCTCTTAAATGTTTCTAAAATTATTTTTATATTTTCGGGGATACAAAAATGTGCATTTGTGTTTTTCCTAGCTAACATCAGAGGTGGCTCAGTGCAAGCCCATCAGCAACATGGTGGACAGTATGGAGATAGTTGGCTGCAGCTTCATCGTGGACTCAGTGGTAAGACTCCAGTGTGCTTATTTATTTTCTGTGCTTCACTGACCAGCATGGGGGCTATTGAGGTGAACTTATTCCCTTTGCAGCTGTGTGCACAGTACACAGATCCTTTATGAGTGGCTGCTGGTTACTGCAAATATAAATGGCTCTTTGACAGTCGGTGGGGGCCCAGGAGTTTTGGGACTTGAGTCAGTTACCTATGCATTCAGGAACAGGATGTTCTGAAGTTTCTTACATGCATTCGTGGGGTGTTTTAAGGCTGGACGTGTGTCATCTGAACATAAACTACTCATTGTTTCCACTTGGAACCCCACTGATGTCTGACATTTCTGGTAGTGGATTCATTCTAGACACACCTGTAAGGCTTCATTGTGAGCTGAGCCAGATTAGTATGAGTTCTTTATGAGTATTTAAACTTAGCACAAAATCTGTTATAAAGCTGAGATTGTGGTTTACACACATAGAAAATGCCAAGTCTCTTTTTATGGCTGTTGTTAATAAATCTTAACAAATTCTAATACAAGC
The DNA here is from genome assembly GCF_002922805.2 of Oryzias melastigma. NCBI lineage: Eukaryota > Metazoa > Chordata > Actinopteri > Beloniformes > Adrianichthyidae > Oryzias > Oryzias melastigma. The sequence continues at coordinate 14,163,900 of NC_050512.1, forward strand.
CCCTGTGAGTGTGGACCCTGCTACAGTAGCCAGGAGGTGTCAAAAACCAGTCTGGAAAACTTTAATTATCTATAATAGGACAATTTCAAGTTGGTGTTCCTCAAAATTAAGTTGTAGCACTGTCTGGAAAGAACCCTAGGACCATCTCCAAACTGACCAACTCCGGGCTCACACGCTAGCGTTACGGCTCTGATGCGAGCGCCGCAGTCTTTAAGTAACTTTAAAAGTGTGAGAGGAAATCCCACAACAGACGATCACGTTCGACCTCTGCGATCTGGCCTCTGCGGCAGTGTGAATCTGTTTCAAATTTTAGCTGGATTCCGCAGCTGAACCACAGCAAATATGGCGGGATTACTGTTCTTCCTATATAAACAGCGGGTTATCGCATGAACCTACGTGAGTTCGGAGTTTCGTGAGGTCAGCAGCAGAGCGTGTGGCTGCACCCGTCTTAGCCGATATGAACCATCAGCTGTGGCTGTAATGCTTGCTCTGTGAGCCCGGGGTAAGGCCTTAGTCACGTGCAGTCGGATAGGGGTGTGTGATTTTTGGGTCGTAGAGGGTTGTAGACAGAAGCAACTCCATCTTAGAGGGAGCACAAGTGCGTTTTGTAGTTCCATTGAGGCTCATACAGCCACCTCAAAGGACGTCATGAACACAGAACATATGATTGTTACAGGTCTGATAAGTGTGTTGTGAAGTATTTGTGAGCTTAAGGGAATTATGTTCACGGGTGATGCTGTTGTATGGTGTCCTTACACTGCACTCTAGTCACTGGTAAGGTGCATGCACTGGCTCCTTACTGTTAAGTTAAAATCCCATTAGTTATTGTGCATATAGCATATACCACAAGGCCACTGAGCTGGTACCTGAATGTGGCACATACTGCACGCAGGGGGTGAGCATGAGATGTAAGTGCCCGTAGGATGCATGTAGGGTAGCCACAAAAACTACCCTCTGATTGTCTATTTTCCTCATTTCTAACAGTCAGGCTCCACACAAGGAGCGCGCCCTTATGACTTGAACAGCAGTAATGGGCCCCTTTTTTGGTTTGGACCTCAAAGCAGCAAAACCATTTTTGTTTTCTAATTCTGAGTGGATATGTCTTCTGTAGTAATGCTTGATTGGATGTTACTAATTGTTTAAAAGTTTAAAATTTGTCTGAAAGAGTTATGCTAACATAGTAATCTGTTGATTCAGAAATGTTTTCATTTTGTGGCATCATCTCTTGCTTTTACAGAACACCTTCTGGTTTGGTCTGGGAGGCTGCTGCATCCTTCTCATCCCCAGCATCATCTTCTCCATTAAACTGGCCAAGTACTACAGAAGAATGGACACTGAAGACGTGTTTGAAGAGTGAGTATGAATACACAGAGCTCTAAAAAGGTTTTGTCTATTAAAGCTAACTTGTCTTTCCTTGACTGTAGTGGAATTAATGATCCTTTTTACCTCTCTCTGTTATCATTCCTTTTCTTGATCGTCAATTATCCACATGCGTTATCCTCTTGTCATTTCCTCTTCAGTTACTCTTACCCATGGCTTGTTGCTCTGTGAGGTCTGTCTGCTATTCATGCACCTTGTTGCCTTAAATGAATGAAGGCCCTCCTGGGATGGGATGATTTGGATTCCTTCATTTTCCTTTTTCTCTTGCCTGGATTCTCCAGTTCATTTTCAACTTTCGATTCTTTCATAAACTCTTTATGGATCGCTCCACTTTCTTTTTTCTTTTTTTTGTGGAGGAGCTCTCCCATCAGCCTTTTCATGTCCTCCCTCAATCTTGTGTTACAGTTTGGATAATACAGGTAACCGTGGCCACGGGAACGCCGCTGGGGTCAGGTACGAGCCGTGTCCATCTAAACCCATTCACTTGCATTCTGAGTTGTCCGTTCCCAGCGGGAATTTTTTGCCTTCAAACAGACCGAAGGTTAAAGTTTCATATTTTTCCACAAATTCCAAAGACTTGCCCCTGTGTGTGTACGTTTAGTTCTCCTTATGACACTCTGACTTGGTTCTCTCGGGCCTCTGCACCTCCAAGCGAATGGTAACTCACAGGATCCGTCTGCCTTACAGAGGTATGGATGAGAAGTGACAACCGTCCACTAACCCTCATCTGACATCTCAGTAACTATTCCAAGAACCATCAAGAGTCAAACCATCTTCAGATCACCCTGCTGATACTAACATCTCATTTTTCTTCATCTCACCTGCTTTTTTTTCCTTTTCATCTTCAGTCCTTAAATATTCTATCATTACCAAGACTAAACAAACGGATTCAAAGGTTTTAGAGTCAGCTAATCTGTCTGTGTTGGTCTTTGAACATTTCAATTCATCTGTGAGGCTCCTTGGATTTGTTGGAGAACCGGTTAGTGAAAGTTGCATTTTTATTGATGTACTGATCGAGGTAGAACTGCTGCAATCATTGAGAATTAGCAGTTCTAAAGAATCTAAAGGACAGCAAGACCATAACACTGTGGAGTCCAACATAACAGAGAATTGATAGAAATTTTGAAAAATTTTAAATGTTTTTTAAAATCCTTTGATGAAATCTACCAAAAGAAATTGCAACATTAGTTTTTTTTAAGAAGATATAGATAGTATTAGTTATGATGCGTTGGGTTATTAGGTAAGTTTTTATACACAACAATGTTAGTTCAAGATGCAAAAACATTTATATGAGTGTTAAGGCAAAAAGTACATTATTTATCCACTGTCTTAGATTTGATCAACACATTTTTACCATGGTGTAACTGTATTTTATACCATGGTTCTGATGGATACATGATTCTGATTGGATTATAAAGTGATATACCACTCCCAAAAAAGAAGTTCTCTCTGAACTGATGTTTTGTTTAACCAATTATGATGATTAGCATATATATGTTTTCGTTTGCTGCTGCAGTTAAGAGGTTCGGTGTCAGCTCAGCTGGCTCAGCGGGACTTCACATCAAATAATCCGCTTTTTGTGAAAACATGATCTAAACCGAAGAAATAACAATAATCCAGTTCTAAAAAAGGATTAAATATGTATTTATTTTGTAAGTGACCATGGTATAAGTGGGATAATGCTCTTTGGGTCGGACAGTTCAGGCTTACACATTGTGCGTTAATTTCTAAAAATGCACACTTTGTCGAGCATTATCCTTTATTAATATATATAATTATTTTTCTACAAATTTGGCATTTTTTCAATATTGCAAGTATTCATGAAAAAAATGAAATAACAATAGGGGAGTTATACTAATCATAAAGTTTAAAAAATGAGCAAAACGTTTCCCACCAAAAGTGTTTATCAGATTTCATGGAAGCAGCCATTTTGAATTGATAGGAAAGGCTATTCTACTGCCCCTACTGGAATGATAAAGAACTACAAGGCAAAAAAACATGGACTGTTACATACAGTGGGTTATTAAGGGAAGTTCTGGTAATTCTAACAAGCTTGGGGTCTCAGAGATGTGTGCAATAAATATGATACTAATGGCTATATAGGTTTAAAGTAGATAGAGAAGGATTATCTGTAGAAGATGTGCAGCTCCTGAGAAGACAAAAGTTTAACATGTGTCTGAAAAAATATGCTTTTCTGAACCTGAAAATTTATCAGAGTTTTAGTAAATTTCTGATTTTGACAATTATTTATGTTTTAAAGATAGCAAACAACAGCATTCATAACTTTATTTAATAAAAGATTAGTGAAATTTAAAGAGGGTTAGGCTTCTTGAGTCCGTCTGTTTTTAAAGAATCCAATATCTATCATGTGCAATCCCAATTTTAAAGGATTTTTTGGTTTAATTAATTTTTTCTTTGTTTTTTCTAACAGTGGTCAGGAGAACTGGAACTGATGGGATCTCTCAGGTAACCTGTCATCACAGCTTCACTTCCTTATAGAACAATGGTTGTTGACAATCACACAAAATAAACCATTTCTATCTTTTCCAGAATCTGGACTTTTGTTGGAGGTTTTGTTCATCAAGAACAGTAAGATTCAGGATCAGTGGTGAGGGCATCTCTCCCCTCCAACACTTCCTGCAAGACCTCTGATTTTTACCAGCTGCCAAGCTTTGATGTTTTCTCTCAATCACACCCCTTCCTGTAACGTTTCATGCTGCACACAACCAATTAACAAAGATTGCTTCTGCATATTCAGAAATGCACATAGCGGATGGATTTCTATGTACATCATTCCACATCAAACATTTTTTACACTTTCAAAACTTTTGAAAGTTTTATATATTTTTACTAATCATTGTTTTATAACATGTCACTAGTGTTTTTTTTTTTAGAAATAGTTTTTTTGGTGAATATTTGTAACATAGTTCTCATTATTTTTGATTTATCAAAAGCACTTATCAGGTAGATGTTTAGAGGATGGTTTAACATTTTGGGGGGAAAAAAGACTCCCTTTCCGGTCAGATGATTATATTTTTAAAAAAGTATGTTGTACGAACCAAATACGTGGTGTAAAATGAATTCAATGTAGTTTTTTTTTTAAAGAAAGGTGTCGTCCAAAATGTTGAACCGTTCCTTTAAACACTAACGAGTTAACTGGCAGCTCGGTTTTGCTCTGTAATCTTTAGTAGGAGCCCAAGAGTTTGTCCTGGTCTTTGTTTCTTCAAAGTGTCGCATTTCAGTCAGCACAAACGTTTTTCTCTGCAGTTTTTGAGATGGCTAACAAACTGACTGTTAGCAAGAGTGTTGTAGATTTGAGGACAGACGTTTGATGGACACCAAGAGCCTTGGAGCTTGTGGAGAGGGTGCAGATCTGTAATAAAAACTTCCGTCTGACTCGTTTCTTATTCTTTTATTTATGGAGAAGTATCAATTATAAAACTAAAGGACAGTTCTCTGACTAGAAACAACTGCAACGTATACAACATTTTATTTATGAAAATTCTCCTTTATTTATCTCTGTGATATAAAACTACAATACTTCTGTACAGAAACACTATTTCTAAACAAACAGCTTTAAAAAACATTATGTTTTTCTGTTTAAACTTGACAACTTATGCTAAAATATTTATTAGGGCTATGTCCGAATTCCTTCCCTACTAACCATATGGTGCACTATATATAGTTCGTTTACTATTTTGTAGTGCTGTCCAAATCAACAATTCCAAAATGGAGTGCGCTAGAAATTTCCCAGAAGTCTTTGCGATAAACTAGCGTTCATGGATGCTCGCTACTTTAGCGGATATAGACCATAATGTATTGCGGTCAAACAATTTTTGCAAAAAGAAAAAAAAACTTTTTTTATGTTTTTTGTTTGTATTTTTTCAATAAACCATCCACATTTTCAGCATTAGAACACAGTGGAGTCACAAACAGGTGTGAAATATTCGTAATTGATTAGATTTTCAGTTCACAAAATCTGTGACGTCATATCTGCCATTTAGAAAAAAAAGGAGTGAACATGGTGTCTGATTTGCATTTAAAATTCAGGCACTAGAAAGTCCTGCTGCACTTTACAGTTTTCTAGTAGTTTGGGGTTAGGTTGGGAATTGGGACACAGCCTAAAAGTCTTTTTTTTGTTTTGTTTTTAAACTCACCTGGAAGTTTAGACAGGCCTGATGTTCATTTCTCAGCGACAAAGTTTCAGTCATGATGGTTGTCTTTTATGATGTCAATTTGCTTCTCTTACTGATGAAGCGCCACTCAATAAAAAAAGGTTTTTCTTTTCTTTAAAAGAATCTTTAAAAAAGATATAAAAACCCACAATGATTTATTGAACTATGATGGCCTAGATTGACTAAAAATCTTAAAAACTCGCTCCTTGCTTCCTTGAATAATAAAAGCAAGTCAGAACAGTTAAATTGTAACCACATGTAAGCTCAGAGGATGGTAATTGGTGGTTTTTTTTTAAGAATAATTACCAGACCAGTTAATGTAAACATCCGTTTTCCATGAAATCTTGGGAATGGTGGACTGTGAGCCTCATGTCTGAAGTCTCAAAAGCCCTCAAGGTCTTCTGAATTCTCATGTAAAAAAGAATATAAATACTGAATATTGTAAAAGTCTGACAACCACAAGAAAGAAAAAATATTTTCTGCATCACAATGCAGTTTATTGCTGTAGTTTTTTTTTTTACTGTTTAGAAATCGTGTATCTTTTTAGGAAGTTTTGTAAAGTATAAAACATGCTTTTGTGGTTTTGATGGCTCTATACTCAACATTTCATAAAAAATATAAAGAACCATTTCTAATTCCAAAAACAAGTTTTCCCTCACCTCTTTCTGGAGTCATCTATAATTTCTTCAAAAATGTCTTCTTTTTAAAAGATTCTTGGCAGCCTAGCTCTGTGGCTTCTGCAAATAACCCCCATCTTCCTCCTTCAGTTTATGGTCATCCCCCACCCCTTCCAGCCAGACTATACACCATTTTCTTGGTTTGGAGCGTCTTGCACACACGTGTGTGTGTGAGAACGTATGTGAGGAACTGAAGGAGGAGTCTGATGCAGAGTTTACCTGAATAATACCGTCTTTGTGTGTTTCTGCTTTATAAAGTACCCCTCGTGTGCTTTTTGCCCTTTTATATCCTAACCCTTGTGCGCACACGGACACTGCTTTTCCTTCTTTGACCACATCCAACTTTGCAATGGGGGCAAAGATGAGAGTTTTGCTGCTACTCTTGGGAACAACTGCTTGTGTGTCGTTTGCGCAAACTCACAACAATGGCAAGCAGCAGCCACGCAGCCTCTGGGACGAGCCCATCCGATTCAGCACCAAGGCTAAAGACTCGTGCACCATGGTTGCATCTGGAGCAGGGAACTACACTCGCCTGCGCGTGTCGTGCAGAAACCCAACCCAGGCGACAGGACGCTCGTACTACTGTGACTTCCAAGGCAAACCCAGCCTGTGCCGTGCCTACAACGCCAACCCTCGCCATTACTTCACCCAGATGATGTGGGAGCTGAGGAAGATGAAGAACGCCTGCCAGGGACCCAAAATCTACCGCCAGCATATGTGCAGGAAGTACCCAGATGAGGCTCAGATGACCTTCTTGACTTCCTGGCCCAAGACTAGCCTCTCCAAGCAGGCAAAGCCAGTTCAGGACCTGCCAGCTCAGACAAAACCCATCGATACTCCAAAACCCATGAGGCCGGTTAAACCCAAACCAGGCAAGGCCCCTCAGAACAAAAGAACCACCCCTAAAACTGTCATGACCACCACTTTGGCCACAGAGCAGCCAGACTCCGCAGGATCCCACCTTGCCTCTGAGTACTGCTGGAAGAGCCTCCAAGGAGTCTGCGCCTACTTCTTCAACTTGTTCCACAGCTAAGACTGTTCTGCAGAAGCATCCAGGTGGGTGGTTATGATAAAGCTAAGGTGCACAGTGGAGATAAAAACAATATTTTTAAAAATGTACAGATAATTGAGTTCTTTACTGTTGTTGTTGTTTTAGGCCGGACTGATCAACTATCCACTCTTCTATCTGACTTCTCCTGTTCTGTGTGAGGACATAACTCCTGCATAATAAATCACAGAAAACATTGCATTTTTTTCTTTTAAAAGCCATATTTGATGTCTCATATGAATTCAAATGACATGTATTTTCAAACAAACTAAGATAATAAAGTCATGATCTTCTTTTGTGTTTTGCCTCTCTTATTGTCTGAAAAAGTGCGTGGCTCTATTCCATTTCTCACCAGACATAAACGTCTGCTGCCCGGCTAAGGAAGTTGTTACTTTGCAGACGCATAAAGTGTCTGAGTGGAGCTAAACGCTTCTTTGTGTGAGCTGATGAATCGAGCCTTCGGAGCTGCTGTGGAGGAACAGAGGAGGTTTGTGTGGAGGCTGTAGATGATTGGAAATTAATGTGGTCGAAGCTACACACTCACACACCCGCCCCCCAAAGGTACACATCACACCCACACAGATTCAGGGTTAATGTCATACAAGACACTTCTGTAGTTGTTTTTCTGAAACTCCTTTTGCAAGAAAGTTCTGAGACAGTGTTTTCTATTATATGCAAGTTAAACATAATGTTAAAATACAAAAAAGTCATGCCTTGATACATTTTTTCTTAGAGACAAGGAAAGTTCACTAAGAAATGTGATGAGGTACTTTCAAAAACTTGACGTGCATAAGTCCTGCTAAACACAGGATGGAGCTGTTGAGCTTAGAAAAAAAAGAAAAAAACGATCAGGGCGCTTCATTGTGAAAGTGTCAGCAATGTTCTGCATTTGTTTGGGAATGTATAACAAAATATCAGATTGAGATTAAGTTTTACACATAAAAGATGGCAGAAGGACCCTTGGAGGGATAAACTTGTTCAAAATAACAATCTTTGTTATCTTTGGAAACTGACTGAAACCACATTTCCGCATCTCCTGTAGCTCCATAAAAACATCTACAGACAAACTGAACCATATATAAACATGTTTTCAAAAATAAAATTTAATTTTAGGGAAATATTCAATTGATTTGTTCAGGCGCCCCTTGAGATCCCCTTTTTTCACCCGAATCTTCACCACACCAGTTTCTTTATACTTTTCCCGGAAACAAGTGTTGCTGATTGTTGTCACAGTATAATTCCATCAGCAGGGAGGGGGGGACAGACCCCCTCAAGCCACAGAAAAACATTAACGTTGACTCCTCCAACTCCACTTTCCTCCATGCATTGAATTCTGCATGGAGGGGTGTGTTCTTTCAGGCTTTTAAATTCTAATCTTGCCAAATAAGTTCGATAAAAAGTTATGCTTTTCTTTCTTTTATTCACTCAAATGTTCGGCATCTGCTCTATCACAGCCTAAGCTTTAATGGCAAATAAACTTATTGTCTACTAACTGATATACAGGTTCAAATATGTTACTCAAATGAAACATATCCTTTTCACTATTTACTGATCTTGTCCAAAGAGATCAGTCTATTAAAAGCCCAACTTTCCTTCTAGCACATGACATTTTTGGTTTCATGAGTAAAATGTAAAATCGAAATACTCTAAAGTCTGAGAATTTGTATGTATTAAGACTGGAAAATCAAAAAGCAAGCCGAGTCTGCTTACTTTGGTCTGGATTGAGTCCTGAATCTCATGTTTGGTCTATATTCAGACTGCCGTCAAACAGACTTTTCTGTTTCAAACCTAAACTTGTAAACAAAACCATTTGACTAAAAATCTCTTCAGTTATTAGCCAGGAATTACAAGGTCAGGGCAAAACAATGAGAGAAAGAAGATTGAACATTTTATAAATCTCTATCAACGTCAGGTACAACACTTTGTACTGGTTCTTTGGTACGATGGAAGCATGCTGCAAAGGAACTCAGGTAACATTTTATGAGGTTAAGATTGGTGGGGAAACATGTTAAAATGTTAAGATTGGGGTTTTCTTGCATTTTATTGTCACTAAAAAGTGTCAATTCTTTTTTTTGGTTATTTGGTTGTGTGTCTGGTCTTCTTTTTTCCATATGTTACCCTTAACCATTCAAAATTGACACGTTTTCAAATGTTAAAATGGGTCAATTTTGACCTAAACACAGTCCAGGGGTTAAGTGTCCCCATTTAAAAAGGTGTCTTGTGTTCTTTTGTGTGCTGGTTTTCTAGCAGCATCCGCTTTCACAGCTATATGCTGATGACTCCCAGCTGTACAAAGCTGTGTCTCCTGGTGACACAAGGCCAATAGAAGCACTTTTTAACTGCACTTTAGATGTAAAATCATGGTTGGCAAATCATTTTTTGAAGCTGAACCAGAAAAAAACTGAATTTTTAGTTTTTGGTCCTGAAGCAAAGAAAAAGAAACATTGTTTAAAACTTAAATAACTTTCATTAAGTTGTGCAGAAACTGTCAGAAACCTGGGCGTTACGTTTTTCATTCCGTGCAGGCGTGGAGTTTTGACATAAATATAACTTTCTTTAAACAGTCAATGGATCCAGTCAATGAAGTTCTGCGTGCGCGCTCCCGCGTAAGGGGATGCACTTCTCGGCAAACCAGCAGTTCTCGACACAACACCGGACTCTTGTGAACTCGGCGGGTTGATGAAGCCTCTCTGGTCTGTGGATGTTTAGAAAGGCTTCGCCCTGCAATCACTGTGTTCTGGCGCCGGTCTCAAGAGATCAGACCATCACTAGTTCAATGCAGGTGTTTACTAGTGGGTAAAATATTCCTTCACTAGTTAACATTTAATGCTAAATATGGGGCTAGTACATAGAATAAAAAGTATTATTGGTAAAGGAAATAATTGTTGGTATAGAGACAGATGGATAGATTTGATAAACTCCTCTCTGCTTCAAC
>NC_050512.1:14174189-14174523 GCF_002922805.2 Oryzias melastigma
AGCGTCTCGTGTAACCCGAGTCCTGCAGAAACGAGAAAAGAGCTTTTTTTCCTCCCTTTTTTGGAATTGGGGGGGTCAGTACAGGAACAAGATGGCTGGTCCATAACAAGAATACTGTCTCCGATTTTTTCGTTTTAACGTGGGAGTTTAGTGCCGTCCAAGCTAGTGAAGTTAAAATAACTCCGATAGGACTTTTCTAACCCAGTCGGGTAGTTTTTCTTTTTAAAAAGAGGGGAATATTTTATTTAAGCTCATTTCCTAAGACGTCTCTTACTGTTTGGGCGACGGAGAAAATTACACAGAAATTAGCATCTTCTTTACTGCACGAACTCCA
>NC_050512.1:14175109-14183438 GCF_002922805.2 Oryzias melastigma
GGGAATATTTTATTTAAGCTCATTTCCTAAGACTTCTCTTACTGTTTGGCGACGGAGAAAATTACACAGAAATTAGCATCTTCTTTACTGCACGAACTCCAGAATGCGTTAGCATATCTTTATTTATAGCTTAGTTGTTTATTTGGTAACTTTTAGGTACTTTAATAGTTTCTCGGATTTCGGAACGAACTATTTGAAAATATGTTTTGAACTTTTATCCGCAGTTTTTACTTTTTAAGGAGGCTACCGATTAGTTTTTCCGATGACGCATTCTTTGTTAAAACACTAACTGGACCCATGAGTGCGTCTCGAGTCCGGCCACAGAGCCAGGCTGGCACTGACAAGCCGCCGCCGCGCTCGCTCGACTCCAGCGAGGCGATACAGATGGAGAACACCCAACATCAAGATCCGGGCCTCGGTGGCGTCGTGGGCACGCCGTCCCCGCCGTCCAGACAGGCGTGGAGCCGGGACAACCCAGTTTTTGAACCGGAGGAGGAAATCATGCAAGCCGACTGGCCTCAAGCAAGTCCCGGTAGGAGGTCTGCGTTCACGGCCTCCGGCAGCAGCTGCAGCAGCGGCCTCGGGAATTACACCCGCGCGGGCAGCAGTGCCCAAATCCCGCGAGGAGGACTGTATCCCACCCCGAGCCTGAATGCCCAGCAGCAAGACAGACATGAGCACCCCGGATGTTTGAAGCAGATATTTCAAAAAATCAGAAGTAAGGCATGCTTACGTTTATTATACACTTATTGATGCCACTCCAAAATAGTACATTTTCAATTACCTCAAGTTTATTAAACCAATTAAAATGTCGTTTTTAAATTGTATTTCCTCATTTAATAGTCATTTTCTCCATCTATAACCACCATAATAATGTTTATCCTTAGGATAGCAACAGGTGATAAATGTTTTGCCACTTTTACCATTAACAAACTTGATCCTACTGTATTATGCATGTTTGAATATAGCTTTATTTAAAATCATAATAAAAACAACTAAATGAATTCCTCTGTAAACACAGCTTTAATCCATCCATCCACATCTATCACATTGCTCTGTCCATTACATTTTATATTTTGCCACTTTGCTTCTATAGACCTTTAAAATCTAAATATAATTGAATAATGAATTGCAACTCACACTCACTAATTTATACTGTACAGATGACAAGTCCCATGTAAAGTCAGTCTTTTCTCCTCTTTTAGTTCTGTGGGGCACAGAGCTGATGGAGGATGGTGACAGCAGCCGTGAAAGGTTCCTCTGGAACGTACTGAGAGAGCTGCTCACATATATCACATTTCTCATCACCATTTGTATCTGTAAGTAAACACTTAAATATCAGCAAAAACCTTTAAACTGTACACATCTTTAGTTTGTCGGTCAGGGAGTTGAAATAATAACCTACATTTACAAAGTAAAGTTATACAATTTGTTTTTTATTGTAAAAACTGCTTGCTATATCCTCTGTTAATCTATTTTATTCTGGATTCCTTTTGGGGTTCTGTCAATAAAAGCTTGTTTTCTGACATGCTGAACCAATCAACCACTAGTTAGATGGAAAATGATGGCATTTATACGTTAGCTACCATCCTACATTGAGGTAAAGTTAGTTTTTAAGATGTGTTTCTGAATGTGACTGCTCCTTTAGCTGGAAACTTTTTTGCTTTTAACCAGAGTTAGTCTTTTTTTTAAGTGCAATGAAATGAGCCATGGTGTGGTTAGGGTTTGGATCTGGACTCTGTTTTCTGGGAGACACTCTTAAAGCATAATGTGCCCGGCTGAGCTGCAGTATATAGAAGTTTCCTTCCACTCAGAAAGCCAGAGAAAACATGGTTAAATAGGTGGAACTAAAGTCAGACGTTGAGTTTGGATTTTTCTAGTTTAAGCTGTTTTATCTGTGGGATTATTACTCTACTGTTCTTTTTTTGCCAGTTGCAACGCAAAATAGATGTATTTTACTAAATGTGTTTTGCAGTGACATATGGAATGAGAAGTACCAACATGTATTATTACACCAAAGTAATGTCTCAGCTTTTCCTCGACGCACCGCTGTCTTCTGAGAACCCCAAGACTTTCAGGAGCCTCTCCACCATGGAGGATTTCTGGAAGGTGAACATCTGTCTCCGTCTATGTTCTCTGCAGTGCCTTCAAATCCATAGATCTTGACCTCTTTGTCCTTCTTAATTTTTTTAGTTCACTCAGGGGCCCTTTCTCAGTGGTATGTATTGGGAGGTGTGGTACAACAACCAGAGCCTGCCAGAGAACCAGAGTTTCATCTACTATGAGAACCTCCTCCTCGGCGTGCCACGACTCCGCCAGCTCAAAGTCCACAACGAGACCTGCTCCGTCCACGAAGATCTCAGGGATGAAGTTCAAGGTTGCTATGGCGTATACACCCCCAGTAATGAAGACACCTCTCCTTTTGGCCCTCAAAATGGAACAGCGTAAGGCAATGCAATTCAGTGTAGAAATGAGATCTTAGAAAAAAGTAGAAAGTTTGCGAAATGTTTTCCCTGATGCCTGGCAGGTGGATCTACACCACAGAAAGCAAGATGAATGCCAGCACTCATTGGGGTGAGGTGTCCAAATATGGAGGTGGAGGCTACTACCAAGACTTGTCTCGCACCAGGGAGGAGTCTACTCTCCAACTGCAGTTCCTCAAGGACCACCTGTGGCTGGACAGAGGCACCAGAGCCGTCTTCCTCGACTTTTCAGTCTACAACGGAAACATCAACCTTGTCTGTATAGCCAGGTGAGACAAATCAAGCATGTCACGATACAACAGAGGGGCTCAGAAGTAATCAAACTCCGCAAGAGACACTTAAACTGCCATCTTTGATCTTTAGCCTCCTTAGTTTTAGGCTGAATCAGAATTCTTTCCCTACCCCTACGGTTTCTCGCTATCCCTCCATTTGTAGGGGCTTATGAAGTGGTAGTTCTTCACATGACCGTGTCCCGAACCGTGGCTTCTGATCCGTACGGACCACGGATAATCCGTGATCCGCAACACCCCTAGTTAGTATACACTTCAGAGCGCTAGCAGACCGGACTTGTCATTTTTTAACCTGCTGGCTGTTCCCATTAAATCACGGGTCCCCAACCTCTGGGGCGTGAACCCAAACCGGTCCAGTACTGGGACACGGAGCGTACCGGTACCCTAACCTGACACCGCACTCTAACCGGTATCGGACGCGAACCTGCACCGGGTTTGGGTACTGGTACCAGTTTGCGTCCGGTACATCAAAAATGAGATGTCGGGGACACCCAAAAGGTTAATTTTTGATGTGGAGGGGTCCTCAACCAAACATCAATATGTGACGACATGAGGTTGAGAATGTGTTGGAACGGGGAATATTAAGGATGTCATCGAGTGGGAGTGTTTATTTTTCTCCGTTTGGAGGGCTAAATGTGTGGGCAGGGAGAAGCCATAGAGGTAGGGAAGAATTTGGATTCGATCTTATTGTAGATTTTTATTCATATTTCTTTTCTTGCTAAAACAAAAATCAAGATGAAGTTTGTAAATATTTGCTCTTGATGACTTTGTCAGGTTGTTGGTGGAGTTCCCGGCTACTGGTGGCGTGTTGACCTCTTGGCAGTTCCAAACAGTGCGCCTGATAAAGTACGTGTCCAGCTGGGACTACTTTGTTGGCGTGTGCGAGGTGGCGTTCTGTCTGTTCGTCCTCTACTACGTGGTGGAGGAAGTGCTGGAAATCCACATTCACCGGCTGCATTACTTCAAGAACCTGTGGAACTGTCTGGATGTTCTGATTGTGACAGTATGTATCAAGTTTGACTTTGGAATTTTTAAACGTGCAGAAGCACTAAACCTGAGATTTCCCCCTTCCTGTCTTCCAGTTAAGTGTTGTTGCCATTATTATGAGCATAACCAGAGCAGCCATGGTTGGAAACCTCCTCAAAGGGTTGGAGAACTACACCTCCCACCCTAGCTTTGATTCTCTGGCTAACCTGCAGGTTCAGTTCAACAACATGGCTGCAGTGATAGTCTTTTTCTGCTGGGTAAAGGTAGGAATTCCGATGCTTCGAACCTCCCAGCTTTAAACTCAGCAGAATACGCAGTTGAGAGCTCTTCTCTCCCACAGCTCTTCAAGTTCATCAACTTCAACAAAACCATGAGTCAGCTGTCCACCACCATGTCCCGCTGTGCCAAGGACCTCGTGGGTTTCGCCATCATGTTCTTCATCATTTTCCTGGCTTATGCTCAGCTTGCCTACCTGGTGTTTGGAACTCAAGTCAATGATTTTAGCACTTTCCAAGGCAGCGTGTAAGTGCAGGCAGCTTTTCACACAAATTCAGCTGCATTTCTAATTCCTTCTTTTGTGTGTCAAACCGTCACGTTTGTGGTTGTTCACAGGTTTACCCAGTTTAGAATTATCTTGGGAGACTTTGACTTTTCAGAGATTGAAGAAGCAAATCCAATTCTTGGACCAATTTACTTTACGACCTTCGTCGTCTTCATTTTCTTTATTCTCATGGTGAGAAGCACATTTGCGTGTCACGCTGAAGGAAGTACTTGAAAAGGAGTCTGACTCTCTTTTTGTTTGTATAGAACATGTTTCTGGCCATCATTAATGATACATACTCTGAAGTGAAGGCGGACATGGCCCAGCACAGGTCGGAGATGGAAATGACCGACTTCATCAAGAAGGTACTCTTTTTTTTATCCCCACACCTTAAGTAAGTTTTGATTTCTAAAATGTAATGCTTTTTAAAAAAAATATTTGTTTGCCTGTCATTTTTGTTGTGATCTTTAATGAATGTATGCACCGAGTTATCTGTTGTACTTTAAGGCCCCCGTAGATTCAAAATATATCAATGCAAGTAAACCATTAAATGCACCACAGAAGAAGAAATAGATAACTTTGAGTCTTAGATTATTGCTTTTGTTTTCGCTGCATAAAGTTAATGTATTATGAATTGAATTTGAATTTAGCTTCCACGCCTTAAAGTACTTAGAGATTTTATTATTTTTTTATTTAATTGTACTTTACAGAACATTTTACTTTAAAAAAAATATTTTGATATATTCAAATTTCCTCTAAATGCTCTGTGTGGTGAAAACACTTGTTTTTTTTATTCCCATCCCTCAGGGCTGTAACAAAGCTTTGGTCAAATTGAGGTTGAAGAAGACAACAGTGGACGACATATCGGAGAGTTTGCGTCAAGCCGGGGGAAAGCTGAACTACGATGAACTCCTTCAGGATCTTAAAGAGTTACTGAAGCTACATGCATGCAGACATTTTAAACCGATTCTATCTTTTTAAAGAGCTTATTAACCTTATTTCTCCTTTGTCGAGTCAGAAAGGGCCACACGGAAGAAGAGATTCAGGCTATATTTGCCAAGTACGACCAGGACGGGGATCAGGAATTGACGGAACATGACCACCAACAAATGAGAGATGACCTGGAGAAGGAGAGAGTGAGTGATGAAGCTTCTTACATCAGAAACACCATGGCGGCAGACGCACAGCTCAGTGTGTTTCCGCTCATACGCTAGGAGGACTTGGATCTGGAACGCAACTCACTGACCAGACCCAGCAGTGGGAGGAGCTTCCCTCGTACACAAGACGACTCCGAAGAGGACGATGATGAGGACTCCGGTCACAGCTCTCGTCGGCGTGGCAGCAGCTCAGGGGGCGTGTCTTATGAGGAGTTTCAAGTGTAAGCCAACTTTGGAACTAATGTCTTATCCAATCGAAGCAAATCAGGATCACTTGTAGAATATTATTGACTTTCCAAAATGTAAAGAAAATGAAGTACGGTGAGACAGGATGGCAAGTCTCATTATGCAAATCACTTGAGGAAATCATTATTTTACCTTTAAAACTAGGATGACTCGTGCTTTTTGAAACTGTTGAATGCTAAAATAAAATGTTTATTTACCTAAACATCGGGCAGCATTTTAGTCCTGCAGTTCTAATTCAACCTATTCTGGTTGCTTTTAAACGTCATCATTTTCCATGTTTTGCTATCAAAGGCTTGTGAGGCGCGTGGACAGAATGGAGCATTCAATCGGCAGCATCGTGTCCAAGATCGACGCCGTGATAGTGAAGCTGGAGGGCATGGAGAGAGCGAAGCTGAAAAGAAGAGACGTGCTGGTCCGGCTGCTGGATGGAGTCATGGAGGTGAGCTGTTTATCCAATCAGTCATTGGATTATCTCACAGCTAAATAGAGATGAATTAAGATGGAAAGTAATATTTTTCGTTTAAAATATAAAAGTTAATTTTCCTCTCGCATACAAACCAAAATAAAGTACTGTAGTATAAAAGTGTTTTCTAGTGTAATCTACAGCAAATATAATTTACACTAATATTGCCTCACATCTGCGATGACAATTGTTTTTGATGAGTTTAACTTGTTCTAGTGGCATTTTTTTCTGATGATGGAGGTCATGCATAAAGAAAATTATACCTATAACTACATTTTTGAGTATTTCTTAATTCAAATCGTTATGAATGAGGAGCAGATGAAAAAATGCAGTCTGAAAAAGAGTGTTTGTAGTGGACCAAATGTACTGGCCGGGGCACAAGCTCCCTGCTCTGCTCCATTCAGATGCATCCACTTGTAGACAAATAGATCCATGTACGTCTTCATTTTCCTCTTCCAAGGTGGACCATAACTGTACTTTATATTATATGGAGTAGGTAGTGTAGTAAAGTTGAACAAAACTGAGGGTTCAGCACCAAAAAAAATCACTTTTTTATATTTGAGTCAGTGAGACCAAAACTTGATATTTTATGAAAAATCGTTTATTTTTTCCAATGCTGACCTAATTTGAGGACAGAGGCTGCACAATTCATTAGAAATTTAATAAACTATCATGTCATTGTCTTTATTTTTAGTTAGTTTAAAGCTAATGATGGTTAAGATGAGTTTTTATATACACTTTGCGTATGACCTGATTAGTCGACTAATCAGCAAAAATAATCTGTGATTAGTCAACAATTAAAATAATCTTTTGTGGCAGCACTACTGGGAATGATTTTAAAATAGATTAAAAGATGATTGAACTAATTTTCTTTCATAGCATATAAAGATAAAAAATAGAAGGAAGCATGTTCATTAAACACTCAAACAATTTCAGAAAAGCTGTAAAAGTGACTTATACTATATTAAAGCCATTTAAATAACTATATAAAGATTTAGTATTGAAACACGTGGACATATGGATCCTTCTGATGACAAAAAGTCACATTTAACTACCATAGATATTCTATTTAAAAGGCTAAATCTGGGCAATATTAACCCTAGATCACATCCAAAACACAAGATGGAAAATAAATAGAAATGCTTATGTTAGTAATCATTTGCTTAGTTGAGACCTGCTACTTTTTTGATACACAACTCTGTTAGCGTTTCCTGATTGGACCTTAACGTTCATTTGTAAACTGAACTTGACAGGACGAGCGTTTGGGGCGGGACACGGACACCCACAGAGAGCAGATGGAGAGGCTGGTGAAGGAGGAGCTGGAGCGCTGGGAGTCGGATGATATGGCCTCGCAGGTCAGTCACCCTCAGCCCACCACCCCCGTTGGCCCTCGGCCTCGACCCCCTTCCTCCCTGTCCACGGAAGGCCTGGACGCGAGCGCTAACGGAGGAACCCACGTGTGAAGGCTTTAGGAGAAATGATCTACCAAAAACAGTTGCAGGACAGATGCTTCGCATGTCAACATTCCTTTGAAATAATGGCTGCAGACGTTAGTGTGTAACATGTAGCTCCACCTGATCAAGTTCTTCCATTTATGGCTTTCTTTAATGATTAAAAACATTTGTACAAACATAATGGATTTATAAAACACAAAATCACCCTTTATTTGTGCCACCGTATTTAGTGTTGCTTTAAATCCAGTGTACAACTTTTGATTGACGTGTTCTACACAAACACAAAAGCATCTTACGAATGTTACCTTTGCTGATTATTCTGTATCCTCGTTTAAAATGCAGTAGGTACAAGCATGGCACATTCTGTCCTATTTAATCCTTTTCTATGCATCAGTGAAGCTTCAGGGTGATTCTGATTTATGATACATATTGTAACGTGAAACAAACTTCGATTTGGAGTGCATCTAGTGTACATGGGTAATCCATGCTTTTATTTTTTATTTTCCTGTACTTTAATTTTTGCCTTTTTTTAAGCATCTTTTTGTAATCTGGTCCACCAAATAAATTTTTATTGATATAAGCATTTTGTGATTAATTTATCTAACACTTTCTTTGGAATTGGGAGAAAAAGACAATTAAAAAAAAAATCAACATAAATGATCAAAACATTAGAATCTTCTTTTAACAGAGCATTCTGTGTATTTTAAC
>NC_050512.1:14183443-14191372 GCF_002922805.2 Oryzias melastigma
AAAAAAAAAAAAAAAATTGTGAAGCAGCCATTGGATAAATATTCAAACTATGCTGCTCTCAGTCTTTTTTTCTTTAAATCAGAGATTAACAACACAACAGATCAAACTATGTAACAACAAAATCTAAACTTGCTCTGGAACATGAAAGGAACCACACTTTAGGAGAACTTCTGGATGAATCTGAGCTTCAAATAGGCAATGATGAGGAAGATGACCATCATCACAGTCAAAGCCACGTGATTCTCCCACAGACCCCAGGAGCTGGACTCTATTCCCAGGTAGTCCAGGTATTGCTCTCCTGTACATCTGCAATCAAACCACAGCCAAGCCTTTAAAAAAAAAGAACAATGAAAGGAAAGAGGGTGCAGGAGTGCAGCTCCACTCACGTCTGACCGGCTGTCCTCACGGTGCAGTTGATTATTCCTGCTGACGAATTAGCAAACTGGATTATGCTCTCGTCACAAAACTTTAACCCAACAAACTCGTTAATCTTCAAGGCCTGAAAGTAGAACAAAAAAGAACACTGACACTGTCTGATCAAGAACAGTAAACATTTCATTTTTAAGGAAAAATAAAAAATGTAATCCGTTAGGTTGGACGACAATAAAAAAGCAAATAAGTTTGAGATATTGAAACCGCAAAAAAAAAAAAAATTTAAAGGCAAAGCATCATCAACACTAAACTAAGGACTAAAAAAACAGCACATCATAAACATTAACTCTTCTTCAGAGTTAAAAAAAATGTTTATGTGAAGACAGAAAAACATAGAAAGGCTGCCCCCTCCTGGTGGAAGGCAGTCATTTCACCAATTCCCAAAGAAGGCACATTTATACTGCAAGGTGGAAATCTTTAAAACAGGAACAGACACCTCCAGGCCTCGAGGTCCACAGGTCTGCATGATTTCAAGATATCCAAGCCCTACTCATGAAGAAGTCAGCCAGTTAGAGCATGCCAGAGGAGGGTCTGTTGGAAAACATGCCTATTTTAAAGATTTCCACCTTGCAGCATAAATGTGCCTGGTAACTATGGTCACACACATCGTATAATAAAATATTTTCAAATTGAGAAAAAAGTTTTGTCACTTTGGTTTTGTTTCTAAAAGAACAATGATAAATCAGAAAGAATAAATATATGTTATGACATTGATAAAAATGGTTGTATTTTTATCCTTCTACAGGGAGTATTGTGGGTTTAGTTGCACAGATTTTGTTATTTCTTGTGTTTTTATAGTTTATGTTGTGTAGCAACTGTAGTAGTATCATAAAACACTAGACTTGAGAATAGTTCTGCAATATTAAAAAAAAGAAAGAAAGAAAAAGGCCTGAAAGTTGCAGATGATCCTCATAGATATGCAGTCACTAGTAAAGAATCCAGAAAAAAACGAATGGTGAAATAGACTGAAAAGAGAACAGACAGGTTTAGAGGAAAAGTTTAAAACAAGAGACGCAGCATTTAATCAAGACTGAGTAAGATGAGATTTAGTCCAGCAATTCTTTGGGGCATCAGGAGCAGCAGGAGTGAAATGGTAGCTTAGTTTTTATCTGCTAATTTTGTTTTAAATGTTGAAACTGCAGTGAATACACACTTGGGGGGAAATTTAATGGTGGTAAAACTTTAAATGTTTCTAAAATTGTTTATTTTCACTTACTGCAAGACCGTAACGGGGAATGCTGAAGTACTTCAGCCAAGCGAGCCAATCCATGATGCTGGGCAGGTTCACCAACAGGCCAGAAAATATCTAGAACCAGAACAGAACGTGGTCACTTCACCGACCAGATAGAAATGCCTGTGTAATCAGGCATTATACTGGAAATCACATTCTCAAATGTACGGCAGGGTTTGAATAAATGGAATGGACTTTCATTTAAAGGGAAAAAAAAACTTTATTAATAAATTAAATCCATTGGTTGATTTTTCTTCCAGATAAAAACTGCTTTTTAGCTTGTTTAAATTGTAGGAATTTGTATTTTTTAAATGAAAGTTCCACCTTAATTAAACTTTTGTTACTATTAATATGAAAAGTGTTTTTTGTTACCAAATAAAATAGTTTTCTATAGAATTGAGAATCGAATCACTCTCACAAAAGAGTGTAAGAAAATACACCACACGCTTCCTGCTCCACTCCATTGTGAAAAATAGATCCATGTACGTCTTCATTTCCCTCGTCTGATCTGGCGTCTGGCTCAGAACTGTACGGCTGGATAGCTCAGATATTGCTCGTCGTTTTAGTTGCATCACTAATGTTGGGGTTGTGAGGCAGCAGTTCTGCTGTGAGTCTCACCATCATGAAGACAAAGGTGATGGTCATGAGGATGTTGGCGAGCGCCACCACGCTCTGGTCAGCAGAGATGGCCATGGTCATAGCGGTGGCCGTGTAGGCCACTAAAGTCACCGTCAGCGTGAAGATGAGAAAAGCTGCCACTGTTGACTTCAGACCTGAGTGGACACACACCTGTGAACGACTAACCTAATAGATATGACGGTATGTCTTAAAATAATAAAATCCAGTCGTTACCAATCATAAAATAGACAATGAGGCTGAAGATTAGCGAGGTGACAGTGCGCATGGTGATGTCGGACAGGATCTTAGACAGGAAGTAAACCGACACCCGGTAGTACCCACTGATGTACTCGTGCCTGCCAAACATTTGACACTGTCACTCATCTCACTGCTGTGCGACTGCAGGTTGTTATGAGCTGTCGGAGTACATACACAAACAGCTTCCTCTCAGAGATGAAGAGCTCGGCTGCAGACACGGTGCTGAAGCACTGGTTGGTAGTGATGAAGAACAGAGCTCCCATCCTGCAAAGCCATCAAGCCACCAAAACACACCGTTAAAACACTCGGGTAGAACCACGTTCTTCAGTGTGTTCTTGTCATTGACAGTATACAGAGAACTGGACTGATCGAGTATGACATCACCCATAGAAAATGCCTTACTTCCGGCTCAAGTGAAATGAAGCCAGTTCAGTCAACATTTTTCCACGATACGGAGGCTGCCATGTTGGAACCAGATGAGAGTGGTTGTGTCCAAGTTCCCCCCCAACCCCTAACAACTAAAAAACTATACAGTGCAGGATTTTATAATGTGTTGGATTTTAAAGGTAATTCGGACACGATGCTCACTACTTTTCTTTCGTTTTTCTAAACACCGGATATGACGTCACCGATTTCAGGAAGTCCAGTTCTC
This sequence comes from Oryzias melastigma, assembly GCF_002922805.2. NCBI lineage: Eukaryota > Metazoa > Chordata > Actinopteri > Beloniformes > Adrianichthyidae > Oryzias > Oryzias melastigma. The sequence goes on from NC_050512.1 coordinate 14,186,635, forward strand.
ATACACAGCCTATTGTTCTTGCTGTAAACAATATCATTCATTTCGTAGTGTCCATGCACCAAAAACATGATCAACGACCTCACTGAACTCACTTTTTTTCACTGTTACTCATGTAGTATCCTGAATTTCATATTCCCTCTCTATCCTGAAAAAAATCAGGCCATGAAGTGAGACGTTTAAGCTGCATTCACTGCTGTCTGCCATGCTGTCCATTCACTGACCCTGAAAATAATGTAATTAGGTCCTTCTATTCCCCTGATCCATGAGCAGAAACAAAAGAATGAGATCACTAAGTTATCTGCTGTGCCTCACTTGACTTGTGTGTACCAGGTTGTGCCCAATAATATAAGTTAAGAGGATTAGAACTGCAAGAATTAGTCTACTTTTCACACCACTTATCAAAAGCAGCCACTGACTTAAAGCCAACGTAAGGCTGCTGGACGAGAGCAGACATCTAAACCATAAATACTTTAATACTCGGACGAATTTGTAAAATAGTATTTATTGTTTATTTAAAATTAAATATCTTCAAGAATTTTTATATACTTTCCTTTAAAAATTTAAAAAGTTTTCTCTAAAGTTTAAGCTTCTTTAGTGAACCATTTTATCATGATCAACTTCAAGATTTAATCCAAATATGTCAGTTCTCTAGAGATTCGTTCCATATTTCAGCTCTGTTGAAATGTGTCGCTGCAGAAAGTTGCTAAAAAATCAATCCATCGTTTATCTCACCTATTCTGGATGCCACTCTGGTCATCCTTGACTCCAAAGAAAATGGCTCCAACGATGAGAGCCAGGAAGATGTTGACGGTCAGCTGTAAAGACAAACACGAAGATTTAGGGAGATCAGATGACATTGACAAGTTAACAGCCCCTGAACCTTTATGCTGGGTTCATTTTATGACACAATTTGTGTGTCCCAGGTCACAAATCGCATATGTAAATTGTGTAGTAAGTACTGGCACATTTTTTGTTTTGTTTAAACTTAGATTTTTATATGTGGGACTTGTTAATTTGACTTATTACAGATTAATTTTGAGTTCCAAAAATATCAAAAAGATGATGTAGTGATGGCCAAGAAACGCTCATTCGGTTTAGCGTTTACATTTTGTGTGGTGGCATACGCCAAAGAACATTCTGGTGAGGAATCTGCTCGACATTTTGGGGTAGAAAATGAACCCATTAGCCATCACTATTTTTCTGTCTGTGATGGAATAAATGCTGGTCCCTTATAGACAAAAACACCAGGCTGGCTGACACATTTTTGGGATAAACCCTACTGTTAGATGATATACGGTACACTAATTTGCTCATTTTTAACAGTCATGCTGCGAGCACAGATCGCGCAAAGGGGGCGCACTTATCACTGGAACAGCACTATCATTTTCTTTGGGCAGTCCGCAGGATTTAGAGGGAGTTGAAACAATGAAAAATCTTTATGATACCCCTGCGTCTTACCTACTTCAACAGTGTTGCTTAAGTGTTCACTATGATCTGTCACCCGCAGCACGCCCATAGAAAAAATGGGCATAAGTATTTTTACTTTGTGGTCTGTAACCTTGATATTTCGTGCGGACGACCTGTGTGCCCCGTACAGGTTTGCCCATTTTTCACCCGTATCCACCAGAAAGGGTCTAAGATTTCTACATGTCACAGTAAAAAGACCATCTGTATCTGAATGAACATATTCAACTTCTTTCACCTAAAAACCTAAGTCGACTTCCTTACGTATTTAGTGTGACAAATGTCTACATAAAGCAAACAAAAGTAAAAAGATTTAAGTAAAAGATTAGAGGAGGACTTTTTAATTTCATAAGGCACTAGTGATGAGGTTTGAGTCAACACAAACTGGAGTGACATGACCTTTGACCCCAACAACTTTACAAATGAAGACTTCACCAAGCAGTTCCCAGGATGAAGGGATAAGCTAGTAAGGCCTGAGCCCGTGTTTTTTTTTCTCTCATTCCCCTCGGCCTTTCACATGGAAGCAAAGCAACAAGGATGGATAGGTCATGATGCTATCATGTGATGAATCCCAGATCTGGGCCAAGGAGCACTTGTCAGGTATGATATCAGTTCAGACCCAGACCCAGAGAGGCAGCGGGGTCACGGCAGTCACCAAAGCCGATTATAGCAAACGTAGAGGGATTATTTTTGATTTAGTTTAACCCGATTAACCACTAATAACTCCTAAAGTGAGGAGAATTCGTCAACCTTTTCTGAGGATATCACATTTTATTTTGATACAAATTCTTTAAAAACATTAGATTGCTAGTGTTCACCTGAGCCACAGATGTTTGGGGGTTCAACATGAGGTTCTTGAAGGTTCTCTGAAGAACCCACCGCAGCTGCTGAGCAAACGAACTGTTGTAGGTGATGGTGCGAGACTTGGTTTGGGAACTACACTCCTTATTCTGGGAGATGCGCTTCAGCTCAGCTCGAGTGTCGCTGCAGTAGCTGCTGCTCCGATACTCCTCCACAAGATGCTCCTTGATGTTCCTCCTGGCTGAGCTCCACATCTCAAAGTCCAACTCTGCACAAGCAAAGGAGCTCAGATTTGATTACTGATGGAACAACTTACCTGTTTTATTTAGTAATGAAAAGTAACTTGATGATAGAAAGATCAGCTTTTTTCCATTGTAAAATAGTTCCTAGTGGTCTTTTAATTATGATTATGACATTTTATCCAAAATTTAAAAAAAGTGTTGTCTTCTAGGACATAGTTTCTGTAGAGTGGCAGTAGTTCATCAGAAATTTGGGTAATGCTTTCTTTTACAGTACTCTACTTACAGGGTATTTAAGTGGTATTTACATGGTATTTTTTGTACCTACGTAGTACTTACATGGTACTTTTTTGTACTTGTTGTGTATTTATGTTGTACTATTTGGTTCATACCTATGTAGTACCTACTGGGTTTTTATATTAAGCCTACTGCTGTACACACTGGAATTTTATGTAGTACCTTTTGGGTATTTACATGTTGTGTTAATGTGTCTTTTGTAGTACTTACCGTATCTAAGAACAAGGCAAGTACAAATAAAGTACCTTGAATTTACTTCTTCACTTATTGTTAAGTACCCAGTTGCCCAATGAAACTATTATTTGTGATATTGGGCTATATAAATAAAATTGATTGGAATTGGTCCCATAAAAAGTACAATGTAAATACCCTTTAATTACCACGTAGGTACAAAAAAAGTACCATGAAAATACCACCCTGTAAGAATGTAAAAGAACTGTTACCGAAATTTACCTCCAAATAGTGGACAGGACCCTGTTTCTCTCCACATTGCTGAGAACTTAGAGCAGGGGGCTTGTGGTCCAGGCAGTGTATTTTACTACATCAAAAGTATGCTCTTTATCAAACTGCCTTTTTTTCCCCTCAATTTGAATAAAGAAATACTCAGAAAGTCATATTAAAAAACAACAAAAACAGGGTTTTCATTTGTGTGGATCTTTAAGTAAACACTGCATATGGATTACAGCTGTATATAAATGATGGAGGAGAAAACCTCTTCTCTGTGTGGAATTAATCATAATCCATAGGAAATAACTATTCTTTAGTATACAGCTGCTTTTTCCAAGTTCTAAGTGGATTTTGCCTAAATGTCTTTTAGGTCAGACATCACTGTTACTATGCAGGTTTGGTCACTCATGCTGAAGTGAAGTTTACATTTTTTAGGCACAACACTCAAGCTATCTTTCATCATCTAATACATTTAAAAGAAGGTGGAGATTTAAGTTTTGAAACAGCTACCGTCAGAGCTGTGGCCTTTGGTTGAGGTTGTAGCAGTGAAGTCTCCATTGATAACATCCAGGAAAAAGTCAGCTGGGTTGTTGTGGGGCTCACAGGAATAGCCTGAAAAACATTTTAGGACATCATTTATTCACTGAGCTTTAGCTTGTGGAAGGGACATTTGACGGAATGCGATCACCTATGTTGGCAAAGTAATCCAAAGCATTTGGAGCTGGACCGTGATAAACCATTTTCCCACTGACCAATAGGGTCAGAGTGTCAAACAGCCTGTAGATGGAGTAGCGAGGTTGGTGGATGGACATGATTATTGTTCTTCCATGACTAGCCATTCTGAAAGCAGACAAGATGCCAGGTAATTCAGAAAAAAATATATAATTGCATACATATATGTTAAGCGCAATTTTGTATTATTAGAGAAGGAACATTTGTTTAACCAAGAAATGTATTTAACTCATGAAGGACAAAATGTTTTGAGGTTTTTCAATGATCAGTTTTACTTTTTTTATATTTCTGTTCATATTTAAGACAATTTCTTCAAAAATCAACAAAATCTTCATGGTTGAAAACCTTATTAATGTATAGTAGCAAGAGAGAAAAGTATAAAACAATCAGTGAAAATCCAAATGATATCAGGACTTGAAAACTTATATAAACACATTTTGCATTTAACTCATTAATTTGGAAGCTGCAGTGCAATCAAAGTAAGAACGGAAAACCACAAAACAAGAGGAGTTTTGTCACCTTTTCAGCAGCAGCAGCACAGAGTTAGCCGTGCTAGCATCCAGGCCTGTGGTGGGTTCATCCAAAAACAGGACTGCAGGATCAATGATCAACTCCATCCCAATGCTTGTTCTTTTCCTCTCACCTCCTGAGATCCCTCGAGTCATCTGTGTGCCCACCTTGGAACAAAAGAAAATACTTAGACCACAAGGAAAATGAAAATTATAGGGAGAAATGAAAGGATGAAAAAAGTTAAACAT
>NC_050512.1:14191472-14195089 GCF_002922805.2 Oryzias melastigma
TAAAAATGCAACATTTCAAACTGTTTTATTATTGTTAAGCAATTCGTTATTCTTAAAGAAGCTTGTATTTATGATTTATCATCACATTAACATCTGAATTCATTTTCAATTCTGAAAAATAATATTCTTGTATTTAATTGGAAACTAAATAAAGCTGAAATAGTAAATTTGACAATAGACCAGAAAATAGATATAATTTTAGGTTTGTTGCTAATCAGAAACAAGCAGGATCTACTGTATGATTAGAAAGAACTCGTTCCCATCTACATTATGAAAATAGTTTTCTTGATGCACAGTTATTTCACTCTAATTACTGACAGAACCATGAACTAAAAAAAAAATGCATAGCACGAAACTCAGTGTAATTATCCCTTCAATCGGCAAAGTGTGTATTGCTTCAGTGTCATTTCTGTTTTGTTTGGCACAAATGAATGTTGCATTCTCCACATTTAAGTTTGGCTCTTTCATTGTGAGAATCTTCAGCATTGATCCCCATTTAGCATCTCTGATCAGAGTCCCTCAGCATCTGTGTGGACTTCCTCTGCAGGCATGATTTTGTCTGGACCTGAGCGGTCCTTCGTCTCAATCTGCTGTTCTAAGAGGAGCTGCTGGTTTCCCTCCTTCAGCTGCTCTGATGCTTAGAGGTTTATGATGGATCCCAGCGTCTTCATCACACAGCTCCTGTCATCTGTCCACTCACTGCAGCTTCCATCACCTAGTTTAAAACAAACGGAGCGGCATTTTTATCTATTCAATATGTTTACATAGTCACATAAAGATCACAAACAAGCTGAAAGTCTGAACAACATGATTTGGTAATCACCTGCTGGTCCACGGCGGCTTGGACACAGACTTGAGAAGGAGAAAGCAAGGGTTATTTTCTATCTGCACGACTGAAGAATACAATAACAATTGTTTAGTGGCATAATTAGACATAGACTAACTCTTCTTAAAAATCGGACTTGTGGTTTTGTAAACAGTGATTTTTGCCCGGAAAAGTCCTGTACTTGTACTGCACAGAGCGAAAATATTCCAGAGACAAATTAAAGACAAAATTGTGGACCATATTATCACTAGATGTGGTTGCATGTATATTACAGACAATCTAGTGACGGTCTTTCTGAGAAGAAGAGAACGCTGCAGCTAGCTAGCAAGAATGTTCCAGAGGCTAAGCTACATGTAGCCTGCAGTTAAGCCGAACCCAAATCACAACAAATCTTTAAAAGCATAATCATAAATACCCAACTGCTTTGCGATAATAAGACAATTAATCAATAGATATTCACACTTTATAATCTTTGCCCATCTAACTTTAGATTGGAACAGCGAGATTCTCGTCAAAAAAAAAAAAAAAAAGACGCTCCAATGTAAACAGGAACGGAACGTGTGCCGTCTCTGACCAGTCCTACAGGAAACTAATGCTTGAAAAAAAAATTCCTATGTAAATATAAAAATTAAATCGACCGGGAGGTGAGCGGTATTTTCAGTGATTATTGAATTCTATCACTGCTTAGCTACTGGTTAGCTTAGCTGTTTCGTTGACAGGAAGTTATTTATTCATTTTCGTCTAATGAATAAACCTCAATGTGCATGCGCTGCCATATTTCTTCCTACGACCCTGTGATGAAAAAACTTTTTTTTTCATTAAAAAAATGCAAATGTTTTAAAAATAAAAATCCACATCTGAAAGGTCTCAAATCATCACAGGAAGAATAACATGTAACTTCAAAGAGGAATGATGTGACATCATTATGATGTCATATGATGATGTCACACATCATCAAACCTGGTGATATGATGTTGTCACATTTAATGTCACATTTCTGGTGATATGAAATCATCATATCACCAGGTGATGTAACATGCTTCGCATGTGATGATGTAACATGTGACACCCATGACATCACAATCATCATTATAATTCATTTTATGACATCAGCACATGACACCCTCTGACATGTCATGAAATCATATTTGTCATAATAATGTGATTTGCACTCGATTCTATATCCTTTAACTTGAAAATATCTGCATATATTTCCGAATACTTCATTCAAAACTTGAGGGTACCAGAAAAACTCAAGAAATCAAAAATGAGCAGCAGGATGTACAGGACGGAATATCGTGCCTCCTATGGCAAACCTCATCCTAGTGGCAAGACTCATGAAGCTGCCACAATAAAAAAGAGGCAGGGGTTGGGCTCACCACCCCTCCCCGCACAGGAGTATTGTGACGTGTATGGGGAAGTTCTCCCACATCACAGTACTCGTGAAACTAAAATGACAAAAAAGAGGCAGGGGTTGGGCTCACCACCCCTTCCTCTTTTGGACCGGCACAACCCTATTACTAAACATAGGTTGGAAGGCATAAAAAAAGCACAGAGGCTCAAACAGGAGAAAATGCAAGAAATCCAAAATGAGCTTCAATTTCAGTGCAAGGAGAAAAAACCTGACACAAAGGTGCCTTCCAAAAGAACACTGCAGGTGCCAAAGCCAGACACGAGAAAAAACTGGATTGAAGACACGGCACAGGAGTATCGTGACGTGTACGGGGAAGTTCTCCCAAATCACAGCACTCGTGAAACTAAAATGACAAAAAAGAGGCAGGGGTTGGGCTCACCACCCCTTCCTCTTTTGGACCGGCACAACCCTATGACAAAACATAGGTTGGAAGGCATTAAAAAAGCACAGAAGCTCAAACAGGAGAAAATGCAAGAAATCCAACATGAGCTCGACTTTCAGTGCAGGGAGAAAAAACCTGACACAAAGGTGCCTTCCAAAAGAACACTGCAGGTGCCAAAGCCAGACACGAGAAAAAGCTGGATTGAAGACACGGCACAGGAGTATCGTGACGTGTATGGGGAAGTTCTCCCACATCACAGCACTCGTGAAACTAAAATGATAAAAAAGAGGCAGGGGTTGGGCTCACCACCCCTCCCTCTTTTGGACCGGCACAACCCTATGACAAAACATAGGTTGGAAGGCATTAAAAAAGCACAAAAGCTGAAGCAGGAGAAAATGGAAGAAATGCAAAATGAACACTTTTGCAGGAACCTGGTCTGTCAAAGAAGTAAGGGACCTGTAAAACGACTTTCTGCCAGACTAAGGTCTGAAGAAAATGAGTTCAAATCACAAGCCAGTCAGGAGGAGTCATTTCTAGCTTGTAGGGGTATAAGAATAGTACTGGCGGATCCATGTGAAAATTCAAAAAAAACGCATCTGCCCCCTATCCATAGATAGGTTGCAGTAGCCAGTAGGACAAAAACAAAATAAAAAAAGTAGTTACAAACTAGAAATCAGGAAATAAACTTAGACTTCCTTTAGTTCTATGCTATTGAGTTTTTATTTAGTAGAAGGAAGAATAGGGAAGTCTCAGTAGGTATCAGTACGTAGGTGGTTAGACATAAGCGTAAGGGTACAAAAGATACAGTAGATTAGAAGAAGGAGTAGTTAAGTTATCTGTAGTTCATCAAGATAGAATAAGACAGTAGGTGGTTAGAAATGACCATAAGGGTACAAAAGAAATGGCAGAGTAGAAGTAGGAGTAGTGAAATTATCAGTAGCTTCTATATGATAGCCATTTCTTTATTTAGGGTTAAAAAAGATAGAGTAAGACAG
>NC_050512.1:14195127-14195295 GCF_002922805.2 Oryzias melastigma
GTTTTAAAAACTGTTACCATACTGTTAGAGCGGGGATTATTGAATATTTAAACACACAGTGTGTATTTGTATTTTATGGTTAAAAAATATATAGAGTAAGACAATAGGATGTTAGAGGTGGTAATGAAAAGGAAGGTTAAGGTATTTAGACAATGATTACCATAAATT
>NC_050512.1:14195333-14224149 GCF_002922805.2 Oryzias melastigma
ATTGAATATTTAAACACACAGTGTGTATCTGTATTTTATGGTTAAAAAAATATAGAGTAAGACAATAGGATGTTAGAGGTGGTAATGAAAAGGAAGGTTAAGGCATTTAGACAATGATTACCATAAATTAGGATGACAAAGCAACAAGTTAGGGTTAGTATGACAAGCGTTCAGACCCTACCCTCCATCATAGGGCGGGGTAGATTAGAGTTAGGTTTATTACTGTAGGTGTAGATTTTAATCAATAAAGTGAGGTCTGTCCGGAGACACACTTAGATATTACAAACCTACTTGTTTCATTTTTAGATTAAAATTTGTTTCAAATGTGTTAATAGCAAACTGCTGTCAACAAGGGACAATATAATAGGTACTAATAACAATAATAGCAACAGCAACACTAATAATATAGACACTTGTTTGAAAGTAAAAGCTTTAAGTAATTAAAGCCAATCTCTTGCAAAAATGAAATAAACAATACAAGCAAACAATGTTATTATCAGTCTTTGTGATGGTAATTGTTATCCGAAACTGAAAGGGATTTTTGTTCTCTTGACGTCCTTTCAGATATTTCTCGTTTCTTGTGTTTTAAAATTGTCTCTTTTTCCTTTAAACACATTTCCAAAATAAAATAGTACCATATATCATATCATTAGCATAGTTACATCGTCTTAGTTATGTAAAACAAAGAGAACGACCCAACTAATATCAGTAATTATAGTAATTTAGCATTTTTATGTATCTATGACCAAGTTATCATTGGTCTTTATCATTGGCCCATTGGTCTGCTCACAAACAAGAGTGTTTTGATTATAATTATTCCCCAAAACTTCATTATAGTAAGTGAAGGTGGGGGAGCACTAAGGAATTGTATAAAATAGATAGTGAATTGGAGTCCAGGAAGTGCAAAAATTATGAATCCTAAAAAGGTGTTCTCTTGTTTCATATAGATCAACATTTTTCCCCTCCGTGAACTGCCACCTTAACGTGGTGAAGGGGTTTGAGAGCTCAAGTGATCCCAGGAGCTAAACTGTCTGGGGCTTTTGCCCATGGTAAGATCTCCAATGCAGACAGTTCCTAGGTGACGAGCCAGACTAAGAGCAGTTCATAACCATCCTTTATGAGAAGCACATTTGAAGATACCATTATGGAACCACTCTGGAACCAGAACTGGAGTTAGGGCCTGCAAATGAGCACCTGGTGAATGGGACTCCTCCCATAGGTCCTGGTCGGGTCCAGCTTGAAGACACAAAGTGTTATAACTATAACTTCTGTTCCCTGAAGGAGAGGATCGAGATACAACACGAACTATGGGTTACAACGCCCTCGCGTGTCTGGCTGAAGACACCTATATTCACGCCTTTAGCCAGATGATGTTCAATGACAGGTGGGCGGTCCCGCCCTCTGCTTATAGAGCCCTGTAATTGACGTCTCACCTCAGTTCAGAAGCCGCTCTTCACCGAGCACTGTGTAGCAGGGCAAAAGTGTGTTGTACCTCATTCCTCTCCTTCAGGGAACAGAAGATAGTCATAACACTTTGTTGCCTTTCAGTCAATTCACTCGGTACAACACATGTACTATGGGACATATATACACACCCTGCGAGCAGCTACCAAACTGCAGCACCTTTAGGACTTGGTAAAACCATATAAAAGTATGAGCCGATGACCAGCTTGCAGCTGCATAGATGTCACTCACACGGGATCCCTGAAACAGACCCCAGGAAGTGGCCACGCTCCAGGTCGAGTGGGTTCTCACACTTTGAGGCAAAGACAGACCTTTACTGTTGTAAGCTAAACAAATAGCTTCAACAATCCAATGCAAAAGCCTCTGTTTAGACAACATTTTGTCTCTGGCAGGATTAGCAAAGCACACAAACAATTGATCCGACAAGCGTGTCACTTGAGTGCAGTCAATATATCTGCGTAATGCACGCACAGGACACAACAAAGGCATCCACCTCTGCTCCTCAGATGCAAACGGAGGAGGATGGAAGCTCAAAAGCTCAATCACCATCTAGTTGTACTCTAACAGGATTATTTTCGGTAAATATGCAGGATTTGGGTGCAAAGTGACTCTGCACCCATCTGCTAAAAAGTGAGTGCACAAAGGGTGAATAGAAAGCACATGAAGGTCACCAACGCGCTTCGCAGAAGTGTTAGCCAAGAGCAAAGCTGTTTTTTATAAAATAAATTTCATATCCACTTCCTTGAGTGGTTCAAACGGGGGACCATTAAGGGTCTCTAATACCAAAGGTACTGTAGATCCCATGATGGCACACCAGGCTTGATAGGGGGTCTTAGTCTGTGGACCCCCTTCAGAAACTGCACAGTCAGAGGATGAACATCAGGGTACATTCCATCAAAATCAACGTGACAAGCTGAAACTGCACCCAAATAGATTTTAATTGTAAAAAAGGAGAGACCCTTATCCAGCAGGTCCTGAAGAAAAGTCAGGATGTCCACTACAGAACATTGAAAAGGGGCGATATTTTATTCCTGACACCAGTGTTCAAAGGCTTGCCATTTATAGGTATAAAGACCTTGAGTGGAAGATGCTCTTGCACTCTGAATGGTTGCAACCACTGCAGGAGGCAGCCCTTTAGTGATCAGGTTGGACCTTTCAATAGGTAAGCATGCAGTTGTCAGAGTTCTGGGCGTGGGTGAAATACTTCCCCACCCACTTGGGAGAGGAGATCTCTGCGGATTGGAAGCCAGAATGGGCATGCCGCCAACAGGCTGATCACCTCTGCATATCAGTGTTATGCTGGTCCCTTGGTGGCTACCCGGATCAGGGACAGGCCCGTACCCCTACTGGCACCGGTAATATCATTTTCACTGGGGGAGACGCATACAGTGGCAGAGGAGGCCATGGGTGAGCCTGAGGATCCGTCCCCAGAGGGGCGTTCAAGTCCTTCATGGAAAAGAAGAGTGGGCAGTGGGTGTTCTCTTTGCTGGCAAACAGATCCACTGCTGCTGAGAGAGACACCACATCAGGGTGAAGCCTCTAGTCTCTCACAAGAGTGCCTCCCCAGACCAGGTCTGCCCCCAGATTCAGAGACTGAATGTGAGATGGTACCAAAGGCAGGTGCGTTGCTGCCTGCTCTCTGGAGCTTGCTATCAAAGCCCAGTCGTCCAGATAAGTCAGAATGTGAACTCCTTTTTCTCTGAGAGGAGAGAGCGCCGCCTCTACACATTTTGTGAAGGTGCAAGGGGCGAGAGTGACAGACCGAAGGGCAGCACGTGATACTCGCAAGCTGTGCCCTCGAAAGCAAACCTCAGAAATTATCTGTGGTCTGGATGTATGGTAACATGAAAATAAGCGTCTGTAACACACATCAGCTGGGTCCCTTTAGATTGTTTGCATGGTTGGGACTTGATTAGCCAATCACGCGGGGTCCTGGGATCAGCTGACTCTTTTAAAATCAGCTGACGCGGGTCTGGCAGCATGAGCCTGTCAGCGATACAGGGAAACGGCTGCAGGACTACTGGGCGGTTGATCGGTGTTGTCAATTAGACAATCTGACTTTAGGTCAGTTTCACCTCGGGACTGGTGAGTGAAGGCGATGTTAGCATTAGCATTGTATATGTTGTGTGAGCGCTCTGGTTGTTTTTTCTTTTGTTACGTAAACGCTGTTTTATGGGCCGCTCTAGGCCAGGTTCCGAGTAGAGGAGAGATCCCGGTTGGCGAGCTACCAGGCTTGGAGGCCCAAGAGTTGGATCTACTTCCCCCGAGTGGAGAACATTGAATGGATTACCGGGACGGACCTTCTCTCTACTGACCAACACTGCTGCTGTTGGCGAGGAACGTTGCTGCGGTCTCACGCAAGTGAACTGTATCGGAAAAAAACAGAACTGACTTACTTTCTTGATTGTATTGTTGTGCACTGTTGTAAATATTTTCTTTTGTAAATACAAAGCTTGATATCACAACAGTGTCAATTCGTTTCACTGCACACCCAGCTCCAGCAGCCGAACCTACTCTTTTGAAATTTAATCTAGTTAAATAATTTCTTTAATTCATTTTGGGTATTACCAAAGTGCTACACGTCCGTGAGATCGATCAGGGCAAACCAATCTCCAGGACTGATCACATTTAAAGGCGGTTTCAACGTCAGCATTTTCAATTTGAAGGAGCGAAGGTACGTGTTCCAAACCCGCAGGTCCAAGATCTGACGTAGCCCACCATCTTTCTTCGGTACAACAGAGTAGCAGCGGTGGTCTCTGGCAGGACCAACTACCTGCTGAGGTTTCTGCCCTGGGGGAGGTACCACCAGACCTTGATTACTGGTAACAGGTAATTGAATAAGAGATTTAAAAAAAAAAAAATCCCAAATCCTGTACATGCATTATGTAATATTTATGGATCATTTTTCGTCATGCAGCATCCATTGACAGCCAGCCCTGCAAACTCTGAAGATGGACGATGCAGTCTGCTCGCTATAGACCATCCTGGAAGATGTTACAATCACCACCCAGAAAGTTCCAGCCCCGGGTCTCAGTTGAAGCCCCCATCCATATCGACTATCTTTGTAAATAGTTGAAAATAAAAGTTACAAATAATTCATGACAATCACTGTTTGATTTTGGATCTTTATTTAAATTAACAAAGCAAAAACAAACATTGCTAATATATAAAATATAAACTTCATTTACTTATTCTCAGAAATCTAAGGATTTTAACGGCAATTCTTTCCTGCAGACTTAAGTTGGTCAAAAGTTCCCCTCCTCTCTCGTGCTCGCTGCTCTTCTGCCTCATGTCCTCCCTGTTTAGGTCTAGAAGCTCATCACTGTTTCTTCTTCTTCCAGTCAGTGGCTCACTCCTTCCTTCTTCTCTTTTTTCATTCTCCTCTCTTTCACCCAATGCTGTACTTCTCCAGCAGATCCATTTTCTCTACAGTAGTGGTCACCAACTCTGTTGTTATTGAGCTCCTGCCCTGTTTGTTTAGCAGCTAAACCTGTTTAAGCTACTTCTGCTCACCTGGATCTGGTGTGTTTAGTCAATCAGAAACGGAGCTCATCCAATCTAGCTTATCAGAAATTACTGAAGCTGGGCAGTGTAGCTCACGATGAACAGGGTCGGTGACGCCGGCTCTATAATTATGATGAAGACGTATGTAAATGTACGATTTGCCAAAGCAGATGGAAAAAAATTGGCGCCAGTAAAAAGATTATCATTTTCACCCCGGAGCTTTATAATTACTGCTGTCTGTTAATTGGTCCCTAAAATGATATAAAAATAGGTTTTTAATTTTTTCGTTTTCATCAAGAAAGAAAAAAAGCGAACGACCGAAGAACAGCAGCAGGATCTAGCAAACGAGCCGAGACCGCCATATAAGCACTTCTGTTGTAACATTTCAGATCAAAATAACGTTAAAATGTTTTATATTAATCATAAAAACCATAAACTTATCAGATTACAGTTTTTACTTACATTTAAAAGTGAAATTTGTGAAAAAGTGAAAGGTTTTACCAACATCGTTTTCCTGATTTTTTTGTGTTTTCTTCTGATGTTCATGTCTATCCAACAAGACGCTGTGATGATTTCTATCTTCCTTTTTGTAGAACAACTGTTAATCAAAATACTATAAAGTGCAGAGGGCCAAAACTTTGGAATAATCTAAACTGCACTCGTAAATCTATTTCTTTGTTAGAGACATTGAAAAAACAATTAAAATTAGGCTTACTTTTGTAACATTTTTCAAAAAGTGTCATTGGGGTAAAATGTAACATATTTAGTTTTTCTCTGCCTCTGATGGGACTCCAGACTGTTAGGAAGCTATTAAGCTGCAAAACACTGCAGTGCAGATTACCTTTTCTTAGCTACTAAGTTACCTCTGTGCTATAATCGATGTTACTTCAATGTTAATCAATGGCTTAAAGCTGCTCCAAAGCAACAGTTGTCCAGCCATGTTTTTCAAAGGCTTAACTGCAACCTGTTTGGCTATTAAACGATAGTCTTTTCATGAAAAAGGTTGAGGGTAACACCTTTACCTTATTTTCTAAAGTTACTGCACTAGCTTTTGAGCCACTTGAAAAGTATGTACTTTACTAAAGAGCGGTTTACTAAGAAAATGAAATTGGAACCAGACAAACAAATTAGAAAATCTAAAAACAAAAGGCAGAATACATAGATTTTATTATGGTCCACAATAGTCTGACTGCTAGGAACATACTGTTTTGCAATTGGAAAAATTTCTGCGCCTTTAAGAGAAAATTTGACTCTGCCACATGCATGAAAACTTCCTAAAATTTGCACAGACCTATTACCCATTGAAAATGAATTTTGAGCATAGTGGCACCCCACCCCCAAGACGATGACATCATGGTAAGAGAAACAAAATGTAAAAAACATAAAACATTGAAAATAAAATAACAGAACCGAATAGTAGTTTAGCAATTATTATGGGATGGCCATACGGCCTATAGCTTGGCAGCTATTTATTCTAAAAGTGGGATATTTGCCAATTTTCACGTTTTCACACACAATAATTTCACAATATTTTAGTCACATTTCACCAGTTTAAGTCCACAACCACCACAGAAGTTTTGTTAACCTTTGACTTTCGAAAGAGGCCAACAGCAACAAGCAAAAACTCATCCTAGGTATTTTATTGACCATTTCCTAACTCCTCAGGGATCATTAAGAAAAAATTGGGGAAAAAATATTGGGATTCAATTTGTCGATTTTGAATGGCATGCTCGTGGTATTGTCCTATTACTCACATATGATTTACTTGAAAATTTTGAACATTTAATGCATGGACCCCTGGCTAGAGCTGAAGAAAATTACATAGCATGAGACATATGAGTCAAAGTCAAGGCCCGGATCCGGCTCTCCAGATCATTTTTATTTTACTGTTATTCATGGCCTGACGTGATATTGCCCTTATTTCTAACTTGTGTAATTTTATATTTTTTTGGAGAGTAAAATATGAAAGTTATTAAAGGTTTAAGATGATTTATTCTGAAATAATATTCCTGCCTGTTTGTATTAATATTCATGTTTAAAAAATATGTTTTTAAAGTTGTACAAATTCAGTTTTAGCATGTTCAATCAATTTTTATCTTGTTTGGCTTGTGTGTTTTGGATTTTTACCCCCTGTGCGATTGAGTTTGACACTCCTGGAATAGGATATGTACATTTTAGGAATGTGGGCGTGGTTAGCAAATAACATCAGTTGCTAAAGAAATCCAAAAGTTTTCTTTTACTGGTTCTTCTGAAACTCATGTCTTTCTGTTTGGCATCCCAAGGTAATAACCTAGACAAAAAATGGCTCATATGGAGATTAAACCAACAAAAAAAAAATGCCAGGGGGACTTTAAGTGTCCCCATTTAAAAAAATATTTTTTTTTGAGTGCTGGTTTTCTAGCAGGCATAAAAAGTCTTCTATGAAAAAAAAACATCTTATCAGGATTTTGTTCAATTTGGCTTGTTCGATGTCAAGCAGCCAAATTTGTGTCATATAACTGATTAAAAATAAAGGAACATGAGGAAGTTGTTCATTCTAAACCTGAAAATACAAAATTAGTAACCAGCCAATGAGATCTTGCTGGTCATTTGACATCATTGCCTAAAGGTTTGGGTCTTGCAAAGTTCAAATTTGGACAAATTTATTAAAAGGGACCTTAGTTCAAATTGTGTTTAGTTGGCAATTGTCATTTTGGGGCATTTGTGTTACAGTCAGTGAAAAGTGACTTAAATAGTGATTTGGTTAAAAAAAATCAATTGAGAATTTTGTGAAAATACAAAGAATTTTAAAGTTGTGATCAAAGATGAAGTCAGATTAAAGTTGTTCTTTTTGTTTCGTAGCTAATAGATTTTTTTTAAATCTAGTCTGACACCATCCAGACTGTGTAAGGCTTTTTCTTCCTTTTGTATCCACATCCCTTCAAAGGCTAATTATGACATTAAACAGCTTGAATGCTTGAAGTAGAATTTACAGAACACCTGAACAAATCCCAGAAACATGTTTGCACCTGTTTCATTTGCCAGGAAGGTTTGTGTGCATACCATTCATTCTTATGAACTTTGTCAGAATGGCACCATTTGAGGCCCTGTGAATGAGAACAGGAAAGACTATTCTGTCTGTATATAACAGAGATTAACTGGAGAGAATGGGAAACATATTCCAGCCTCAAACTCTTTTCTTATTTTTCATGCTTTCAGTGGTGTTTTTGTGGTTTGCTAGACATGGACATTATGTTCCAGCAAGAACAGGATGAGACATGCAGTTGTTGCGACGGCTGTGAGAGGGAAAAGGCGCACATAAACCCAAACATGACGTTAATGGCTTGATGATTATTGATAATAATGAGTTTCCTGGAGGCTCTTCATCTTTCCATGCAGACATCATGGAGTTGGTAACCTTTTGAGTAGACTTGCTCTGACAGGACGCCTTTGTGCTGCACGCTGAGTGTTTACACTTCATCGAAAACTGTACTACACCTGATTAAAGGGTCACTCTGTCCATTTTACTTGTCAGATCAATTCGTGAATGGTGGAGAGAGCACACAGTCTGCACAAGGATTTTTCTGTCTGCCTGGGAGTTGATGTATTCAGAAGGAGGAGGTTACTTCCCCTGAAGGTGCAAATTACTTTGCTACACCCTTCAGTTTGTAGAACTAATAGCGCTAAAGCTAAATTTTTGGAATAACATTAGTTTATATAGACATATATAATATATAGGTACACCTTGCTAGTACTAGGTTGAGCCCCCTTTTGGTTTCAAAACCACCTTTATTCTTGATAGCTTCAATTCAACATTCCTCAGAGAGTTTGGTCCATATTGATATGTTGGCATCACACAGTTGCTGCAGATTTGTCAGCTGAACATCCATGATGACAATCTCCTGCTCTACCACATCCTAAAGATGATCTATTGGGTTGAGATCTGGGGACTGTAGAGGTCATTAGAGTCCAGTGACACATTGTCATGTTCTAGAAACCAGTCTGAGATGATTCCAGCTTTATGACATGTTATCCTGCTGGAAGTAGCATCAGAAGATGGTACACTGTCGTCATAAAGGGATGGACATAGTCAATAAAACAATACTCAGGTAGGTTGTGGCGTTGTAACCATACCCAATTGCTACTAAGTAGCTCAAAGTGTGCCAAGAAAATATCCCTCTCACTATTACACCATGATACAAGCATAGATTGTATCATCTGACCTCTAGCATCAACAATGCATGTCTGTACACAGAACTGACGCTCACTTGATATTTTCTCTTTTTCTGACCATTCTCTGTCAAACCCAGAGATGGTTGGAGATGAAAATCACAGTTTTCTGAAAAACTGCAACAACTATGCTATCTTCAGTGCATTGAGTTGCAGCTGTGTGATTGGCAGATTAGAATTGTGCACTAACGAGCAGTTGAACAGGTGTGCCTAGTAAAGTGGTCAGTGAGTGTAGCTTGAGTCCGATTCCTTCACTACAAAAAAGCTAGTATGTGGTATGATATGTGAGCTTTAAATGCGTTTTTGTAGAGAATACTGTGAAATTTCTGAGGTGCTCAATTTTGAAATTTCAGATTAGAACAGCAGCAGAAAATGCACTTTATGGTTCACTAAAACTACAAAGGGAGTAGGAATTTGAACACAAACTAAACTGCCGAATTTCAGCTGCTTTTTTTGTGTGTTCTCAACACTTTTGTCATCATATGGTCACCCTCTTAAAATAATTGCCTCGGTCATTTTTTCAGATTTTTCAGGAAACACAAAACACTGAACCATTTTTTGCATATATGACATTTATAACAGTTTTAATCCAAACAGCTATAACAACAGATTATTTTTTTGAACGTGCCTTTGTGATTTAGATCATTTTAAGCCTTTAATTCTTACAGGAATAAAGGATTATTGTATTGACTAAACATAATGCTCAAGAGGCATGTGTATTTTTTTTTTATTCTCTTTCCAGCTTTTCTTTGTAGGGTTCTTGTCTGATGGCTGTCTATTCTTCTTCTTGAACCAGTCACCATCTTGAAAAACTTGTAAAATTGCCTAATTGACTTGTGACTTAGGCAAAATCAAATCGCCAAAGTCACACTCTTGATATAGGCAGTTAAATATAAAGGGGTAAAAAGGCCTGATCTGTTAAACTGAGGATGTAGTCAATTTTACCAGAGGTGGCCAGCATCATGAGGAGGGCACAGGCAAAAAAAAAATCATTAAAAAAAAACGACGTAGGTAATTAATTTAAGTAGGTGACGATTATTGTCGATTTTTTTTTGTGTTTATTTGTAGATTAAGGACGTCAGCAACTTTCATTTTTGAATGTTTGACATATCCTGCAGAGCAGTCTAGAAGCTAAAAAAATCTGGCAATCGAGCCGATCAGGTCAGATATGTAGAGGAGCAGCTGTCATCTGTTGGCACAGCAGCATCACTAGATATTCTTGCAAAAGATGCACAACAACATGAACAACAGTGCACATCCAAAAAACAAGGATGTCATCAAGGAAAGGCTTCTTCAGATCTACTGCACTACTAACTGACACTAAATGTAGTTTCTACTGTCATCAGAACGGCTCTCTACGACCATTTTAACAACTTTTTAAGCCGATGAAAACATATTATCTATTTTTTTCTTTAAAGCTTAACAACATATTAATTCATTTAAATGTGAATTTCTTTCACTGCTGTAAACAGAAATATTCAGAGGAGATCATTTAATCCACTGGAAAATCTGCACATTATTCCCGTTGTCAGATTTTTTTTTTTTTCCTAATTGGTCATTAAATGTAGAGTTAAAATAAAATGGACCGAAGCAGATGGTAATAATGAGGAATTACCCTTGTTAACCTGGGATGACAGTAATGAATTTGACCTATACTTTACATGTAATTGAATTATCTTGGATCTTTCATTAAGAAAAAACAAATAGAATTGGCTGAACATTTTCAGAAGACATTATATTTATGAAACAATAAAGCTGTCAGAGACTGTCAGCATCAAGAACAATGATCTGTCTGATCCTATCTTTAAATTAGACTTTCTTTCTGCACAAGCATCTATTTAGTATTTATTTAGTCAATAGACGATTTGTAGTTTATCAACTGAAGACTAAAATTGTTGCATTTAAAATGCTCTCATCAGAACTTGTATTCATATCGGTAACAGATGAATAGCTTAGATAATCAAGCAATATTTAAAATTTCTAAATTGTCCAACAGGGTTTGCTTTCATCTCCACAGAAAACGGCCTCAGCTCTCTTTACCATCTGGATTCAGATGATAAAGGGGACAAAACAAAAAGAAGATAGTGCAAAACCAGCTTACAGAAATCATCACAAAGAAATATTATTGATAATTATCTTCCAATACACCAGTAAAAGGGTGAAACATGAAAGAGAGGCCATTGTCAGGGGTGTGGTAAAGCTGCTAACCCTAGGAAACCTCCATCAATGGAGGCACAAAAGCAAAAGACGTGAAAGTTTGTAGAAAATCTGAAATATGTGCAGGTGTAACAACAAAACCCACAAAAAGTATTTCAAAATGCATTGATAGGGACTTGAAGAGTTCTTTTTGACAAACACTGATGACAAAGTGTTAGTAGAAATCTAATGATGTCAGTGTCCAGAACAGATTTACTAATTCTGTCTGCTCTTCCTTACATACCTTTAAAACAGGATTAAAAAGAAGATTTTCTTTGTGGCTCTCTAAATTGCCTTAATTTTCAAACAAATCTTGACATAATTATTTCGGTAGTGAAAGAAAAAAGGAGATCTTTCTTTGATCCACAGTAGCGGACAGATAAAAGAACAGCAGAAGAAGACCCGTGCATCTGGGTGGTATTCTTCTCTTTGACCTTTAACCTTAAACTACTTCCGCCCGTCTGCTAGCTGGTGCAGGAATGTGACACGGAGGACTCGCCTGAATAATATGTCCTCAGACGCTTCTTTTGTGCTGTCAGAAATGTTAAAAGGTGGAAATCATTCTTTAGTGGTCTCTTTGAGGAGACAAGGAGCGGGTCAGAGGTGAAGAAGGTCAGGAGGAGACAGGAAGCCTTTAATTTACACATATTTCAAACCTGGAGTTGCATTTGCTCAGGGATGACGTCACGGAAAGTGAGGTTTTTGAATAATAATCGGATACATTTATTTTATAAGTTTTAATTTTTCGTTTTCTGTAACT
This sequence comes from Oryzias melastigma, assembly GCF_002922805.2. Taxonomy (NCBI): domain Eukaryota; kingdom Metazoa; phylum Chordata; class Actinopteri; order Beloniformes; family Adrianichthyidae; genus Oryzias; species Oryzias melastigma. Next base: position 14,207,467 of record NC_050512.1, read on the forward strand.
GATTCTTTTTTCTTTTTAAACCTTGTATATTTGTCCTATTTTTTTTTCCGGATTGGGCGTAAGGATCATGTGGGAGAACCTTACACCGCTTCCTTTTTTAAATTTTGAAATTAGGCGTCTAATGTTTTGGTTTTGTTGCATTGATTAGTCCTGAAAGAGGACAGAACAGCAGTTAAGTTTGGCCTCAAAATCTCCACTAAAGACGTGTTTGCTTAGCTGAAGGTTTCTGTCCATTTTGAATGGAAAGCTACTGTTAAAATACAGAAGATTCAGTTTCCAGCGATTGTAGCACTAGCATCAAACTAGCAGCTTTCTGATCTTATGTGATCACAAAGATATTCTGCAACTATAATAATAATAAAAAAAATAATTAATGCTGCTGAACTATGATTATTTGTCTGATCCACAGGCAGAGAAAATTTAAAAAAATATCTGATTTCACTACAAACAAAATAAGAATTCAGTCTAATATAAAAATTACAATCATTTTATTTAAATAAAATAAGCTTTATAGAGTCAAAAGGTCATTGTGTCGTCCAAAAAAATCAAAGTTTGAAGAACACAAAAGCTGGAATAAAAACACAATGATAGTAAAAGCATCAATGCTCCATTAAGAAGAACTTTTTTTATTTAAAGAATATAAAAATAAAGTACAGTGTTTCCAAAACGTTAAAGTATAAAAGAGCACTTTTTGATTGCAGCAGCTTTAGACTTTAAAACGTTTTTATTAAAATCTAATTTTATGTTAAAACAGGATCTACACATCTGAGAGAAGTCAAGACCAAAATGAGATTCATACATTAATTACAAACATTTTTAAAAGTATTTTTATTCAGGAAAGTGGTGAGAAAACAGTTTTACTTCTAAATCATCGTCGCAATGCTAATAAATTATGCTAATAAAAACAGAAGAAACTTTTAGTACAGCTCTGCCAAGAGGCAAACTAGTGATTGACCTGAAGGTCACCGGAACTAATTCTGTCAAATGTGACATCTGTTCCTGCAGACCCGTCCGTTTGCATCTAGCAGTCCTCACTCTGCAGCATGGAGAAGAAAAACGCGCAAAGGCTGGTCCATGAGCTGCCGCAGTACTCCTCGGCTGTTTTGGTGTGATCCGCGCGTTTTGCGCACGCCGTCGGTGCGGTGGAGGTGGTGCGCAGTGCGGGTGGCGCCGTGGCTTTACTCGGTTTTCTGGGCTCAGTGACTGTTGGAGAACCGCGCGCGTCCAGCTTAAAGTGCGCGTCCCGTGGCGCACTCTTGCACATGCCCACTTTGATCAGCGCGCGCTTGTCCTCGCACAGCTTGCCTTTCATCCGTCTGAGCGCTCGGCCGAGTTGTTTCCAGAAGCCTTTGGGGTCGGACAGGAATCCCGGGCAGCTCTGGGGTTTGGCGGTGTACTCGCAGCTTGTGGCATTGATCCCCACAACTGAGCAGGTGACCCGCAGGACTACCGCCACCCCCGCGTTTCGCGCATTCCACGTGCACTGTGTGTTGTCGCCGTTGGAGAACTTTCCTGAGCTGAGGACCGAAGCTCTGTCCCCGCCCCTGTGCGCTCTGCCTGGCGCGGCAGAGGTCAGAGAGAAGCGCGGATCCAAGAACAGAAACAGAAGCGCAAAACCCCGCAGGACAAGCATGTTGTCTTTGAGCGCAGAGACTTTGACCTGATAATACAGACAGCAATGACAAATATTAAGGTAAAAACGGTGAATAATTAAAGTAACCCATGTGTCCGTATCTGTCTTGCAGAAAAAATATATTGTCTAACTCACCAAACTGAGGAGTCACGCTGCGTAAAAAGCGCGTTTTTGTGGCTGGCACACGCTTTTGATCCCCCCACGTGCGTCACGCCCACCCTACTTCACCACGCGCTGTTACGCACTCGCGTATATGCAAACCAAATCTTGGCATAGCTCCCCGTGGGAATGCTTTTGTTCGGGCGGAAGCGACGTGTCCAGATCTGAATCCGCGCCTTCAGCAGGCAGCGAGTTAATCCACACACCAAAAAGCTGATGATGGGTCTGTGCGGCCGCTTTATCCCAAAGGGGAAAAAAGTTTTGATAAGCCCGGCTGTGGTCAGACCTCTGATCTGTGGTGAGATCTGTGGTTGCAGCTACAGGATATGTGGAGGTGTATCAGTCTTCAATCTGCGTCTAAACTTTCAATCCTAAAAACGATTAAAGACTATTAAAAAAGTTTTATTTATAACGAAATTGTATTTTGGTGTTTTTAACATATTCCTTTTCTCATAATAGAGGACACAAATATATAGAACATTTAATCTAAACTGCACTTTTGAGTATTTCTTTATTCAATAGTAGAGATTCAGGAGCAGATGAATAAATCTATTGGAAAAAGATAGTATTTGTGATGTAGAAAATACACTGAATGGGCCGCAAGCTGCTTGCTCCACAATACTTTAATGCATCCACTTGTCAACAAATAGATCCATGTCTTTGTTTTCTTGTTCCTATGTGCATCAGGCTTCAAACTGTGACTGGAAAGCTCAAATTGTTGCTCCCAATCTTTGTTGCGTTGGTAATTTTAGTCTGGGATGTGAGCTATAGCGGGAGAATGAACACACAGATGCATGACAGATAGTGGGTTGGGCTCATTCTGCAGCAGCATTCCACAATTCATATAGCTGCAAATTTCTAATGAACCCTTGCAGCTGTGCAGAAACTGTCTAAACACAGTTTTATGTTTGTTTTCTTTTTTGTGCTAAAAACTGCATAGTCACAATTAAAAGACCACTTTGAAATCTTTGAAAAATAGATTAAAAAATGAATGAAGGGGGACTTTAATTCTTGCTTCCAAGCCCCTATGTTGTTTTCATCACTCTAAACTGTTCAAGTTTTTTTTTTGTTTATTGTCACAAGAATGAGGACACACCTTAACAGCATAATATTTCCTTAAAACCAGTTTTAATCTAACTGTCGTCCTGGATTTTCACTTTCAATTAGATAATAAGATCTTATATGCATGAGTCTTTGGTTATCATTAGATCTTCCTAACTTTCAACACACTACATGAAATGGAACAAATGAAAGGCAGATTGCGCAGCCAGCAATTGGAAGGTATATTGAATTTATGAGAATTAGTCAGTTAAATGTCCACTTACACATTTATAAGGGTTTGCAATTGGCTTTAAATAGTAACACTATTAATGTAACGGTAACATGTTCACAACTGTCAAATTGGCCTAAGGTTCTACATTTATACACTTTGGAGGGATTTTATGTGTTATAGATGTCCTACGAGGCTGTAATATTTAGGACGGCAATAAATTACATGTATTTGGTGATCATAACAACCACATTATACATTTCTATAAAGAATTATCCAGAGGGAAAACTTTGACCTGTGGAATTGCTGTCACGTCAACATGTTTTTGAAAGTTTTTCATCATAAATTCAATTATAATGGTTCTTTTGTGGGTCGTGGGATTGCTGGAGCCTATCCCAGTCACTGATGGGCAAAGGCTGGGTATATCCCGAACAGGTCACTAGGTCTCCCTCTAGTGGCCATAAACATCAGTGCATACTTGACAGAAGCAGAATGGAGGTTCTTTAAGATAATTAACACCCTCACCAATAATCTTCACCTCAGTGAATGTTTATTTGCATAAATTGGTTCAACCGTACAAAGTTCAAACAAAGCGACTGTCTCCTGATACTTTGACAATATAAACGAATGGCACAACAAAAATTATGATGAAGTTATTAGAGCACCATAAGCTGCATTAATGGGGAAAAACCTTCAAAACATGGAGTAATTGCTTGACCGAACTGAAGGGCCATCTTTGACTTTCTATATTTTCATAAAAACTTTTTTTTATGTTTTTTTTTTTGTGTGTAAGCTAAAGACACAGGAAAGGGAGGCACTTTAGGCGTGTTTTAACCAACAGGTGTTGCTAGGTTACTCGTCATCACCCCCACAGAGCAATAGTAAGGCCTTGCGGTAGTCTCCACTGGTGTCCCCCTGTGACAGAAAGATGTAAGAATAATCATAGAATTAGTTGAATCTACAGATTTGTGATGTTCTCTGTGTTGCAGGTCTTAAAAACGTGCATATCTACCTTGATCATCGAAAACAGGGAGCGAGCAAACAGCTTTCTGAACTCAGCTCTGATGTCCAGCATGTCCACCTCGCTACGAGTCACCATCACCCTAATCAGGGTGTTATCGTCAGTGCCTGCACCCTGAAACGATCAAAGAGATACGTTGCTGTTTTTATAGCAAAGGCAGAAAATTCAGTTTGCATCTTTATGACATTTAAAACAATACTTTGATTAATAACAAGTTACTACAAGAGTTACATCTACACATTTTCATCCCTTCTGGGGTCATGTGGCTGCTGGAGCCTTTCCCAACTTTTGCTCGTGGACAAGTTGCCAGTCTATTGCAGGGCCACGTCTACAAATTTAAGATTCAATTTACATTTTTTCTGATTTTTTTAAACACTTTTACATCAAAGCTATAACTTCAATGTTGACATTCTTTAGACTATCATAACTCTTCAACCGTTTAAACACTTAATGTAATTAGAGTGGATTCTGAAGTGAAGAAAAGTATTTTTTATATCAACTTTGCACCAATATGTGTAAAGGGTTGCATAACATAAAAAGAGTTGTATGACGGCACAAAGCCGCTTTTCTCTCCAACAGAATCAGCTGACTCGTGTCGCTGGCAACACCTCTAGAGTTAAATAGTTAAAGGTTTTTCCCTCTTTGAACAATTATCCTTTCACAAACAAACATGATTTAAAAAAAAACAGTAAAACAGGAGTTTTATTAGACACATTAAATGGCAAGACTTAACCAAACTGTGCCAGGTTTCAGGTTTTCTATTAATTTAGCTTGTGTTCTGTACTTTTAACTGGAACCGTGTCAACTAAAGTACTCTGTGCAAGACTTAGAAATTAAAAAAGAAGCTAAAAATCAGGAAAAAGTGGACCAATTTCAACAGATCTCTGGTACTAGGACAGAAGTCATCTCCGACTTCAATACATTTTTGCTGACATGCTTACTTTCATGGCATAGTAGAGGGTCTCGGCAAAATAGGCTGGTACACTCCTGGCACACTTCACTTTACAAGAAAAAAAGAAAACAGGATGAGACGGCTAATAAATATTTAAATATTAGCTAAGAACAGAACAAACCCACATTAGGGACTGTACGGTTTTCTTACCAACAGCTAGAAGCAGATCTCTCAGACTTCCAGATGTTTCTCTCTGGATGCTTTCCTCCATTTCATATCCAGACATTTTCATGTATGCATCAAACACTGAGACACAGATTCAGAATCCCTTTGTTATTACATCAGAACATACTCCTTATGGGTCAGCATGATCAGTCTTTATCGGACCCAAACCTTTCCTCAGGTGTTCTGCACTGCGGTTGCCCAGGATGGTAACAAACGTTTGTTCATCGGTCCCATACTTCTGTTCTCCTGCCTTGAAGAGAACCTGAAAGAACAAAAGCAGATAAATCACAGAAGGCCTTAACCTCAATGAACACACACACAAAGCAGAGAAGATACATGATCAATGAGGAATCGGATCATTTCCATGGAGATAAATTGTAAAAATGTCTTGTAAAAGATACAGAGCATCCTATTAATGAGACAAAATCTTTAGAGAAAAAATAAATTCTGCTGGTTTGGTAAAGTCTGTCTTTAAGCACAAATTCAAGGTTTACTTAGCTTTTAACAACACAATTTAATGAGAAAAACAGCAATAATTTAAAATTTGGGGGTTAAAAAGAAACACAGTTTTTACCATTGTTTAGTCCTTCAAATTGACTCAATTTACATTTATGCCCCTAAAGAAAATATTTCTTAACTTTTTAAATAAAGTGTATAAAACAACATATTTGTACATCTGTTATTCAGACGGCGTCAGAGAGATTTAAAAACAAAATAACCTCACACACTGCAAAATTTGGGAAATTTGTTTGTTTTATATGTGAAGTTACACATTCTAAAGTTGGAATGTCGCAGTAGAAACTTTTGAAAAATAAAATTGAAAGTAAAACTATTCAGATCAAATATTCAAAAGCGATGCCTTTTACTTCCACTAGAGGGCAGTGAAACCTCATTAATATAGATTGGCAAAAAAAAAAAAATCAACCAAGAACATGTGATCGTCACCTGGTCAAATAGAAAACAAAGACGCCATTGACGGTGGAAAGTCAGAATTTTTTGCTGACTCACCTGAGCATCGTTCTCGATTTCTCCCTCCTGAATCCCTGTCTGCCGGCTCGCCTGGAGAAGCAAAACAATTCTGTTTAGAGCAGCGAAAGGAGACACAAGAGAAGAAGAAATGAGAGGGCCAAGTTTACCTGCAGCAGAATAACCAAAAGTCTCTTGAAGTGACCTGAGGTGTCTCCACATACATCCTCCTCCAAGTCATCGTCATACTCTGACATAAATATATAGGCGCCGTGTTTGTTTTGTGCAGACATTTAAAAAGTAAAATTACATTGAAAAGTCAGGAATTTCAAACTTTAGGTGAATTTTGCAAACATTTTTCTCTGAAAAGATAAAAAAATACACAAATCATGTTTTTTTTTTTTTATCATGTTAAGTGTGTGTTTGCGGATGACTTACCCTGTCGGTAGGCGGCAACAATGTCCTTCACCTGCTGAGGTGTTCTGGAAGCCAGTATCTCCACCAGCACCTTCTCGTCTGTCCCCGCCCCCTACGGAAACAAAACACATTTTCTATGCTGTCCCCCTGAAAAACCATGTCGGTAAATGATTATATTACAATTTGAAACATTACCTTAATGGCATTTCGAAGAGAAACCACATCATAAGCAGTGGGCGGAGTCATCAGACCCACGATCAGGGTCTCAAATTTACCACCAAGTTCTCCCTTCAGGTCGTCTATCAGATCCTAACAAATAATTAATCAAAAACATCAGTCAGAAAATGAATTAAAAACATAAATAAGCAACAAATAATAATTTTCAATCTTCAAATGAACCCATTTATGTTCTAGATGCTACCGCCAACAAAGAATGGACATAAAAAAGAGATATTTAGGATTGTTCTAAATAGTTCTTTTAAGGGCTTCTAATGGATTAATAGGCATAATTTATATGTATTATTTATTAAAAATAAGTTAATGAATGCAAATCCAAATTTCTGTAAGACTAAAATAAGACTATGAGGCTCCTTCTAGGTTTTGATCAGTAGAAACAAACCCAAATGGCTCTTTTACTGTTAAAGGTTGCTGACCCCTGGGGTAGGGGAAGAACTGGGATTCAGACTTTGTACCAGACTTTGTTCCAGCTGTTTATTTGTTAGATGTGTTACTGTCTTGTGTTTTTGATTTATATTTTTCAAATGGAAAAATATTGTGAAATTCTGAATATTGTTGTTTTAAAAAATAGTTCTTGTATGACTTTGAGAAGTATTTTTTACTAACTAATAATTGTCTTTTTTATAAATATTTATTTTTATGCTTTTTATTAAAAGCAGCAATTACACAAATGTTTAACCTTGTAATGTTCTAAAGTTTTCCACAGGTTGCTGTAGTATATTTCAATAGATGGATAGTAATTTCTAAGGTTTTACTTTACCATTTTAAATTTTAAGTTTTCATTTTTTATCGTTTTTTTTTCTGCTTATAAGCTCGTGTTACAGTAAATATATGTTGATTTTTAACAATAAAGCACAGAAGAACACCTTTATGAGCTGCATATTTTACCTTCAAGGAAACCGTTTATATCCTCTCTTCTATGGTACACCTCATAGTAGTCCATAAAAAACAAACACCGGCTCTGGAGCAGGTTTGTCATGTTTTCATTGCTGCAGGGAATTATGATTCTATAGTAAATACCATGTGGTCAACATTTAAAAGCTGCTCTGGTCTTCCAGGTGGGGAGCTAAAGGAGTTTGTAATTCAACACCTGCTGATGATGAAACCTGACCTTTCCAAACAGAGTCTTGTAGGCGGCCTTGATCTCCTGTCTCTGGGCGTTGCTCCGAGCGACCAGCAGCTGCAAGATGGCCTCCTCATCGGTCCCTATGGCGACACACCATGGTTACTCAGCCAAGCTGTTTTAACTGTTCTCAAGTGTTAGTAACAATGAGTGTTCTCTGCGGAGATGGTTTCCAGACTTGGTCTGTTCAGGCCACATCACTGCAGCTGTGAGTCAACGTCAGCAGAGCTGTTAGCTCACAGCCACGCGTCTCAGGTTTCAGCTCTGGCATCATTTGCTTATGAGTCACTGGACTCTCGCTTCTTCTGGCACTGCTTCTTTTATCGTTTACTTTTGTTCACACAGACACACCAAAAAGAGGGTTTTTCATGACAGCAGATGCATGCAGGCCTCTCACCTAGGCCTTTCATGGCCTTGTGCAGGACCTCTGCATCTGCACTGGCATTGAAGTTAGCAGCAGCTTTCACAGTTCCTTTGCTGGCCTGGAACATAGAAGACGGAAATGTTTTTTTACATTATACATCTGCTTCCAGAGAATTTCCTTGTAAACCATTATAAATAGATTCAGTTTATTTTTTGCACATTTAACAAACATAATAAATAAACATCAAGTTCATAACTTCAAAAAATATGCAAGTGGTACACCACAGAGCTTTTTTAATCACAAATTACTAAACAGGAACCATGATTCTATAGTTAAAACTCAACCGCTTCCTGCATTGAATGCCTGTTTGCTCATTTAAATAAATATTTGCAGTGCTGGCGCTGGTGCAATTAAGGCACATGAAAAATAAATACACAGCTCCCATGCTGCAAATGTTCAAACATTTACTTTACATTTTCATAAATCCAAGAATTCCAAAAGCATAATATTAGAGAAGTTTTCCAAAAGAAGCTGGCATTAAATGGAATAATTAATTATTCAGTTTTAATTTATTCATACTATCAGATAGTTATTTTTCCTAATGCTTTTTGACTTTACTAATTAAAAGAATTAGAGAATGTGACAACAGACACATAAAAGAGACATTTCCAAATCACTAACAATTAAATGTCTATGAATTATCAATAGATTATTTAAATGTCTGCTCTTAACTAAATGGAGAGCTGTTTAGAGGGACAAGCCACTAAAATGTCTGGCATCCTGAGAATCTCTAGGAAAATAAAGTGTGAAAAACTGGACTGTCTCTGCTGGAAGGAATGTCAAATTGCTCATGAGTTTCTCAGCACCACAAGCTGGCCATTATCCAATCAGGTAGCTGAATGCTCAGACAGAAACTCAACAATAAATCGATTCGACAAAGATCTCGATTTTTTTTTTCCTAGAATGTTTGATAAAAGAATTTGTGGAATCTGGACACGAGTTTGGACACGAACCTCAGTGAACCCACATCTAAACATCTGAAACAGACACAAGTTTCTGCATAAATTCTGTTCAACGTGGAGTTGGTTTTATGGAAGCACGCTTTTCATCATTGTGTCATGGAAATGAGATGTTCATAGTGGAAGAACTCATGATACTACATTTATATTTAAATTAAATGTGCTTTATTTCAAAATAACAAGTCGCCTTATTGATACAACTACCCCACAGCAGTTTGAGTCCAATACACCATTCACTTCATCCCTGCTAACATCTGAGTTTAGATTTGGTATTTAAGTCATTGAATTGAGTAATCAGTGGATGAATAAGGAATTCAATATTACATTTGTAAAAAAAATACAACATCCATTTATTTTAAATTATTCAGACAAAACTCTTTGAAATAATCTCATATGAAATATGTTTTTTTTTTATCAACTTTAAGCTGTGATCAGCCCTGGATTGAATTGGATTACAGTGAACTGGAATGTTTGGAATGAACTGAATTAATAGAAATAAATAAAGCTCAGTTTGAAGTTTATTTCCTTTAATGGTGCACCAACCTCCTTGGTGAACAAATATTATTACTAAACATAATGAGTTGTGAACAGCTAAAGGGCTTTAGATCCTTTGTACATGGGTAAATCTGTGTATAATAACTATAACAGTAACTGTTGAGGTCTAACACACATCAGTCATTTTCTAACCATCTATTTGTGTGTGTGCTCAAACGGAACAAACAATGATTATGTCGTGGGACATCTCCAGTCAGACTTCATCCTGTGGAAGTTCGAGCAATACAGTAATTAGCTGAAACGAAGCGATACGCTCATCCTCCTCAAAGCCACTGAGGATTTCTTCCAGTCGTGTGATCTGCTCATGTGTTTTTACTGTCAACAGTGGAAGTCTACAAGGAACAAAACCCAACGTAGCTTTTGGGTGCATGTGTGAAAGAAATCCCTTAAAGGAATTTAGAATCTATGAGTGTGTAGTAGTAGTAGAAGTAGTAGGAATGTTATTTTTTTCACTCTAACTATGAGACATAGTAGCGGTTCCCCTTTAAGAGAGGGAGGGGAGCTTTAAAAACTGCAGACTTGGATGTGGAAATGAGTGTATAAAGTATGGAGGGATGGAGACACCCACAGGCCCACCCCAATGGAACACAACTGGAATGAGTCATCCACTAAACTTCCCCAAATCTGAGCTCTTTTTGGCCCATAAGGGAGCACATTCATGAAGAAAAGAAAAGTTAACTAAAGTTGTTTTGAAGTTTTTTTATGTTTGGGCAAAGTTGTTTTGATGTAATCAAGAGTCACAGATTTTGATTAAATCAAAAACAAGTCTGTACTCCACCCCATCCTGTACATAACATTCCTGTAAAGACTGTTTTTGAGACCAATCTAAGTATATTTAAACAAATCGCATTAACTTGTTTTAAATAATCACTGAGACATGACTTACCATTTTGACAGTCTTTTGATCAGCGGAGAGATAGAGTTCTGTTGGAGACAGAAAAGTAGTTCAGATCAAAGGTTACCCAGGACAACTCCATAGAAGTTCTGTCAGGAGCAGCTGTCAAACATCCCAGACGCATCTGTGTCCTCTGAACTCGCTCTGCGCGTCCGTCACTCGACGTGCGCGCTTCTTCCTTTGAGAAAAGATCGACTTTCGAGGAACTTACCGCGGAGCTGCAGCCGTCAGAGAGCGGAGAGACCGGGCACGGCGAGAAGCGGAGAGGGGAAGAAAAAGGAGAGGCTGCTGCCCACTGGAATAAACTCTGCGCGTGGGTGTGCGCGCGCGCGATGGACCACACCTCTGTGCATCCCACAGCTCGCAACGGGCACACACACAGCTGCGCAAAGCACCATGGGAATTGTTGTTTATAAGAGAAAGAAAATTATTTGTCTTATGTTTAATGGCTTAATTATTTGACAAAATTGTTTGGTTTTTTTTGTTTGTTTTTAACATGTTCTCGTGACATTTTTCTGATCACGGAGGAAACATGTAAAGAAAATTAAGCCTGTAATTGCAATTTTGAGTAAATATTCACTCAAATGATTGTGATCAGTTTGGAAAAGCCTGTAGCTGTGACGTAGGTGCTACAGTCCCATCCACTTACAAACAAATTGATCCATGCGCGTCTTCATGTTCCTCACCCGAGTTGGCATCTGGCGCAAAACTGTGCTCCAATAAAGTAGCTCCAATATTGCTCACAATTTTTGGTGTATTAGGTTGGAGTTGTGAACTGTAAGCTAGCAGGAGAGGGTAAACAAAGGGATGATGGGAAGTCAGGGCAGGCTTACTTCACATTAACATTTCCACCTATAACTCAGAGCAAAATTTCTAATGAACTACTGCTGCTCTGCAGAGACTAAGTCCTTTACTCTGCATAAATCCCATCTGACATTTCAGATTCCAGCTGAGGCACTTCCAATATGTATTTATTTATGTATTCTTAAAAAATATTTTTAAAAGAATTTGTAATAATAACATACAAAACAGAAAAAAACAAAGTAGTCATTTTTGCATTGGTATGAGAAAACCTTGTCAGTGAAGAATACTGCACAGACAAGCTGAATTCAATTTGCACTGTTTTCAACATGAACAGTGTTCATTTTGTCAGTCTCAGTTAGGCATGTTGGGAATCTTTATTCCAATAAAACTGGTAAATGCTGATTCAACTCCCACACTCCCCACAAACTGATGTTATAAGGATAAGACCTTTATACCAAAAATGTGCCTTTCTTAGCAATAGTTTTATACAGTCAAAGGTTAAACAAAACAGCCCTAGTGATACAAACAATAGACTTTTTCATCATGTCAACTTACTAAAATTGTTAGAATGAGGGGTTTTGGAAAAACCTGGATCCACTATCTTTTTTTTGACACTCCTCCTTCTTGGGATCAGTCTCAAGATTTTAAAGAATCAATGAATTGCCAATGAATTTCTAATAATTTGTAGCTGTTATGGCTGGTACGGTTAAAACAGGTGTCAAGAGGTTTGACTAAAGACAAAGCAGCAAAAAAATATTTGAAAAATGCTGCATTAAAAAGGGATTTGGATTCATCTTAGACTTACCTAACATTATCATATATTTTAATAAAAAAAAATCCCCCAGGAAGTGCAGCAGAAAGGTGTGTTATGTTGAAGGAAATCACATGAAAGACTTCATTTTCTGAGCTCGTGATTCATCAATGAGTTATAGTGACACCAACTGGAGATCAGAATAATGGCAACTGTGACAATACTATGTCTGGGTTTATGTTCACAAAATAAAAATAAAAAATACAAACTACTGGGAACATTATGTTTTCTCAAATGATCAAACAGAAATGTTAAAACCTTTGTTGTAAAAGTTTGATGCTGTTTGTTTCCCATAGTTTGTCCAATTTTGTATTTTCAGGAAAATTCATATTAATAAAGTTAGGGTAAAACACATCAAGATAAAATCTGACCAGCTTACCTCTCCCATTATCATCTTAAGAAACATTTTAAGGGAGTGCTTTTAATGAAACAGAAATAACATTTCTTGAATAATGTCAATATGTTGTGACTAAACCTTATTTAATTTAACATACTCTAAGCCTCAAAACCACAAGTTTAAATGTGTTTGAATTTTATGAAAATTGTTATAATGCTGATGACTTTAACCAAAATGCAAAACTCTTTCAAGATATAATTAAAAAACACTTGCAGTTAAACATCAAATTGACTATTCTGAAATATACACTATCAGAAGTTTTATCATCAAATTTTCTTTGAAAATACTACAAAAGAAGAAAGAACGTAAAAAAGAACTCAATCATTGGATATGTCTAAGTTGTTCTGAAAGCAGTTTAATAAAATGAAGAAAAATGCTAATCAATACTGTGAATCCATAACAAAACAAACATATCTGCAACTCATGCAAAATCAACTTTGGTTTTTAACATACAAAATATCAAAATTAAAATGATTGCATCTCATCATTTTGAGAAACTCAATTCACTTCAAGATACCAAGTCAAACATGTGAGAAAGTAGTCCTAACATCAAAATCAACGTATTTGTTAAATTTCCATATTAGTTATTTATCTGTATTACTTTTAAAGTGGATGAAACATGTTTTAATTAATTAAAAATACATTTGTAATTGAGCGAGTAAAACTTCCCACCTTATTTTCTAGAAAGAACTTGATTTCCCCACAGTGTTCTCGTGCATAGTGGTAAGATTTAATTTAATTACACTTTTGTAAAACATGATATCGAGTTTATTTCAATGTGTAGATATGATTCAATATTTTCTAAATTGAATGAAAACTTGAATGTATTCGTTTAATTGACGAAAATAATTTAAATCGTGAAACGAATTCATTTTTTTTATCTGGACACACCCCCGTTTCTGCCAGTAAGTGGTATGATCGGCAGTATAAAAAGTGGGCGCGGCGTGGCCGACGGAAGCTCACAGGCGGTTTTATCAGGACTGGCGTGATTTCGCGACATTGTTGTGCTCAGTAGTTTCTAAAAATTGCTAAAATGGAGTGGACCCCGATGGAAATCAACCCTGAGGTAAACAGGGAATCACTTTATTGATATTTCAGAATGCTAGCTTGATTCGTACTGCCCCCTTTTCACGAATTCTGTTTATTTCAGATGCTGAACAAGGTTGGTATCGGGGGACAGTAATGGCGATGGGTTGGTAATGTTGTTAGTTAACTGCCAGGTAAGTTTTAGAGCCATTGGTGTCCAAACGGAACGTGGTAAAGCAGAGACATTAAGCTGTCGCGAGTTAGAAAGCTGTTTGCAAAGTTTTTAGCTTAAAAAAACACGTCACCTGTCGTTCGAAACGTGAGGTTTCTGACTGCGCAGCCGCCGTGTGAACCCTAACGGCCGGCGGCATCCTCCCCGCTGCTAACATCCCTGTCTGGGTTACAGGGTGTGGTCTGCCCGGACCAGCACAACGCAGCATCTTTGGTCCATCTTCAATGGCGTCTGGTCTTTGGTGAACTGCATGGGTGCTTGGGGTCCTTTTTTCATTTATATTTTTGGTATTTTTATTTTTCAGATTATGAGCAAACTCGGCGTTGGTGACAGCTGGCGCTTTGTTGATGTGCTGGGATTGGAGGGCGAGCAACTTTCTGCTGTGCCAAAACCATGCTGTGCCTTGATGCTGCTCTTCCCACTCACACAACAGGTAAATTATGGGGAGGTGGAAGAAGGGGTGCGTTTGATGGACAAAGATGGTGGTCAGAGAGTCATTGCTCCATCCGTGTACTTATTTGGACTCTCCATCCTTTCCTTATACATTTACAGCATCCCTTCCTATAAATCTGGAGTTTTTAAATTCTATAATTCATTGATTATTATTGAAAAGTAAAAATGGGCTGCAATCTGATGTCCTTAAAGTCACACTCCAATGGAAATTGTGTTTTTTAGCCTGTTCTTGTAGCATTTTTCTCAGAATGGAGGACATGTATGAAATAATTTAAGATTTAAACTGCATTTCTGTGACTTTCTTTCATCAAATCATGATGGATGAACAGATGAAAAGCTCGGGTTTGTGACGTGTGGACCGAAGTCTCTGCTCTCCACTAATTCTGATGCATCCTCTTGCAGAAAAATGGATCCATAAATGTATTATTATTCCTCGTCTGAGCTACCATCTGGCTCAAAACTGTAAAGCTGGATAGCTTCAGTATTTCTTGGCATTTTTGCTAATGTTAGCTTGATCTTGTTAGGTGCTATAAGCTAGCGGGAGAGTTTATAAACAAAGGGCTGATGGGAAATTAGTGGAGGCTAACTTCCACACCAAATGCCCACCCACAAGTCGGACTAATTTCTAAAAAGTTCCTGCTGCTCTACAGAAAAAATATATCTTAAGAAATCATTTTTTTTTTTAATTGTGGCTAAAAACTGCATGACAATTAAAAGACAATGGAAACAATAGAAAAAAAAAATGTATAGTTGGAGTTCATATGATCTCCTGACAAATGATTTCTTATTTGTGCACGGCAGCATGAATCTTTCAGAGCCCAGCAGGCGGACAAGGTCGACGGTGGATCTGAGGTTTATTTCTTAAAGCAGAAAGCGGTCAACTCTTGTGGCACCATTGCCCTGCTGCACGCTGTGGCCAACAATAAAGACAAACTGGCGTTTGGTGAGTGCCGTTGAAATGGCCTTAACACTATAATGCTACATTAGAAATAGTCTCCGTTCTTCCTGCATGTGCATTGTCAGTGATCATAAACCAGGTGGTTCATCATCTCAGTAATGTTTAATGATGATCACTCATTCATAATGGCAAAGCATTGAGATGGAGTCTAGATTTACACTTGGTATATCAGAGCAGTGACTAAGCAGTTTCGGAAGACATAATCCACACATTTTCAAATTGAGAATGTTTCTAAGGTGTTGAATGTGCCCACTTCGTCAAAGCATCAAAATGAGCATCTTGCTACTGGGACATTTGGCTAATTGGCTGTCCTGACTAATCCGAGCACTTCAATTATATGTTCCAAAGAGGTAAATGTCAAGGAGTATTAAAATAACTCCAAGTGCAATAAGTGTGAGCCAATCAGCTCGTTTTGGCAATATATCCCATTTTCTACACTTTTTTTGATACATTTTTTTCCAGGTGTTAAAATGACTTATTTTTGTAATTTGGAATGGTTGACTTTCAGATGGTGGATCTGCCTTAAAGAAATTTCTAGAAGAGACTGCAAACATGTCTCCTGATGACCGAGCCAAACATCTGGAAGAGAACAAAGTAAGTTGGTATACTTGGGGTTTAAATGTTTTCATAAGTAGTTGTAGGATGATGTGTAAGACAAATAGAGCAGCAAACAAGACTTTGAAAGTGATTTGATTCTAAAGATGTATCTTCTACACTACGCCACATGGGGGCGCCAAAGACTTTATAGAGAATGTAGAACTGAGATTCTAGCAACATCATTTTGAGATCTTGTGCTGATGATCTACTGTGTTATATCCTTTAGGCAATCTATGACGCTCACAATGAAGTTGCTATGCAGGGACAATGCCGGGTAAGTTGAATTATCAGCATTTGTGGCAAGAATTTTGCATGTTAAGCACAAGCAAAATGTGTCATCCCCTTAGTCTAGTCTGGATCAACATTTGGATTTCCTTTGTACATTTTGTGTAGCATAAACAGCTTAGAAACAGAGCAGTTTTCAGTTGCATTATTTGACTATTGAAAGCAGCTTTTTGTTTTTTTTCCAAATCATGTACACTCATCCATTTCATGCATCTCTGCAGCCGGAGGCCGACAAGATCAACTTCCACTTTATTGCTTTCATAAATGCCAATGGAAATCTTTATGAATGTGGTAAGCATGTGTTCAACTTTTTCAAAGTGCGAACTTTTACAGCTTTTCCAAGT
>NC_050512.1:14224277-14229353 GCF_002922805.2 Oryzias melastigma
CCCTGTCTGCTGAGAATATGGATCATATTCTTGTTTCTTCATTGACAAGAAGTTTGTGAATCTTAAATATCAGATTGATTATTTGTAGCATCTAGACTGATGCACCACTATGATCGGTAATTAGTGCTTTTATCGTAGTGAACCTTTCAGAATAACTTTGTTCTTTCTTCCATAGGATGCAGCCAAAGTGTGCCGTGGATTCATGGAAAGGGAGAAAGATGAAGTTCGCTTTTCTGCCGTGGCGCTCTGCCAGAATTAAATCTATACAAACACAAATTGTAAAGCGATGTTCTTCAGGCTTCTTATGGTAACACAAAGTGCCCCACTGATCTATGTATGACATGCATTTGAATTCAATACACTATAAAAAAACGTGGTTATCTTTCTGAGCTCAGTGAACAGTCACATACTTACTCTGCTGTTTTTTGTTTTTGTTCCGTCAATAAAGACCCTCTTAGACTATTGGATTAAAAAAATCCACATTTTTGAGTAAACTTTTCCTGTTGCTTTAATACCAAAGTGACATTTGTGGGATAAATAATCTTAAAGGAAATGAGTCAAACTTGAGAATGTGCTCAATAGTGGCATCTAGTTTTTGAAATGTTTGAAAAGATTTCAGCTTTTCATGTAAACTGCACTTTGTCAGAAAGATGATTATCTGGAGATTTTTTTTTTTTCTCTAAAGAGCACTGCCAAAAAATGCCATAAATGTACAATTTGGGCTCTGTTCCTTCTCTTATTCTGTATTCTTTCACATATAGGCTGTGTTCAAACTGTTAGCCTCTGTGCACTTTACCAACTTCATTCTATGTTATTGTTGATTCACATAGCTGCAATGGAATTCAATAAAACGAGTGGAAACATTTATTTTTGTGAGTCTCTTGAAAAGCTTTTAATAATTTTCTCAAGACTTGCATGTAGTTTAATGTATTACAATTTTGCATGTGGGGGGAAGAATAACTTGAGTATGGAAGCTACAAATTAAACTTTGTCTAACATTGTTAAAGTCCCACTCTGGTCATCTTTGATCTAGTTTAAGTGTTCCCAGTAGTCTTGTAATTAGGATTGTGCTGTCTTTTTGATAAAATGTTTTCTAGGACATAGCTTCAGCAGAGCGACAGTATTGATTTAGGAATACTTTTTATTTATTTTATTTATTTTTTTTGCCTGCTCCTGATTCAAAACTTTTAATAGATTCTCAAATTATATTTTGATCTTAATTTTCTGTCCTCCACCACTGTAAAATGCATGTTTAAAAACACCCAAACACAATTTTTCATCAGAGTTGGTTTTAATACTTTCTCTGGTTCTATAATGATAAATTTGTTCATTCTGAATTGTGAAATAGGATTCTGAGCAGCTTTTGGAACAATCCATTTTCACATTCTGGAGGAGGGACTTTTAACCTTTCACACTATTACTGCTGGACTCTAATACCTAGCATTTGAGCCTTAATAGGTGACTACTTTTTTCCTATAAAAAGTGATTTCTAAAGTTCATGTTTTCATGTATTTTTAAGACTATTTTGTGTGATTTTGTGAGGGGCACATGAATTAGTCCATGAAATCTTTGTTTTCTAATACTGGAAGCTTCAGAGAAATATATAGTCAATGGCTTTAGAGTTTAAGTTTGTTAAAATTGTAATAGATTATTTATATATTTTCCATTTAATTGCGCTTTTTTTTGGTAATAATTGTTATAGTTTTGCCTAAAAGGTTAAGTTTTGTTCCCAACCCTGATCTTTTTAAAGGAAAACCGGACTAAAGTTGATCAAAATGAAGTAAAGCGATGGTAACAGTGACATAAGGGGACATCTGCAGCCCCTCACCTCGTCCATCGTCCAGCCTCCCCCTCAGATTCCTCTCTGCGCGTTCACGCGTCCCGAAATGCGCGGTAACATCGGTGTCTCGAGGCTGGAGCGGAGCTTCAGCCTCCCGCAGTTCGTCGGGCAGCAGGGATCGATATTTTTAGCGCCTGGTTTGTGTTTCACCGCCGCGATCGCGAGAAGCTCCTTCTCTGCGTCACAAGCCTGAGCCCGAGCACGAGGGGGTGCGAGGAGAACCGGACCGCGCGTGGGGTCGTGAAAGAAGAAGAAGAGGAGGATAACGGACCGAGGACGATCTGAAGGACTTTCCTTTCCTCATCACCAACCGACCCGGAGACCGAACCAGCTCCCCTCGCAAATGGCTAGTCCCGCCGCGTGCAGAACCCTCTCAAGTGCCCCGCAGCGAGCGCCGCTGGAGCCGAACCATCCCGAACCAGCCTGCCTGGAGGCGCAGAAATGGATCGAGGTAGGTGGACACGCTCTAAAGGGGCCTGCTGCTCGGGCACAGAGGGGGCAGACACGGGCTTCCACGCACAGAAACCGCCGGCGGTTATAAATAAACAGCCTTTCACCGCCGGTGCGCCGTCACCTGTTGGGGGGGAGAGTGCGGGGTTAGGTTACTGCAACGGGACACATTAAAAAGTTTTCATGTAAAGTCAGCTAGCCAATAGTTTAAACGCCGCTCGTCTTTTATTTTGGAGGAACGCCCCCTCTTTAGGGCGCAGGGGATTCCGGTTGCCATGGTGTCGTGGACATGCTGCACTGACTGTAACAACACTTGATCACATCGGATGGGGGATTATCTTGCGTGGTTTGCTGCATCGCCTCCTCCATCGTCTAACCCCCTCTCCCCGCCTCCTCCCATAAGCCTGAGTGGTGAATCATGATTTGTTGTGTTATGACCTATTTTCCCCCCCATGCCCAGCTACCTGACAACCAGAATAGGAAGCTGGAAAGCCTTTGGCTGCATCACTAAATATGTTTTGTTATCTTCTTGCGTCTCATAAAACAGCCGATTCTATGGGAATATAAGTTTAAACACTAAAAATATTCTATTAGAATGCTAAAACTGAAGCAGAAAAGGGAACTTCATCTTCTTAAATGGTTCAGTTAGGGAATAACATGAAGATAGGTCACACGACACTTAAAAATAATCTGATTTAATGTAGAACAGTTCCGCAATTAAACTATAATAGGTCACCTTGACTAGATCATCAGACCTCATTTCTATGAGGAAAAACTTCTGTCTTTTTTTTTTTTTTTTTTTGCTAGAGCCTTGAGACAAAATAAAAAGTTAAAACAAAGGATGTTACAATGAATCGATTAATATTCCTACAATCCAACATGGTCGATTGGTCTGAGGCAAGTTGTTAAGCCGTCTTTTTTGATACATGTATTGCACGGGCTGATATTGCGATGGTGATAAATTTGCGATTTATTGTGGAGGCCTAACATGAACTCAATCGTTAAAATGAATCGTTACACCCCTAGTTGCAATACAAGATTGTTGCTATAAGTGTGCCCCCTTAGACAGGAGGGGACACACTGATTCAGAATAGTAAAACAACAGATCTGCACAAATATACAGAACTCCATTTGTTTGATCTAGCCTATTTTTCTGTTCACGGTTTGTAATCTGGGTTCAGGACCTACTGTAATTTTTGGAAGTTGTAGGGAGTGAGGCTGTGTAATGACAAACCTGGTTGTGATGGGTGCTCTGTGTTACCGTGGTTAGTGACTCCCGGCTGGGACCTCTCCTAGTGGAGTTTGCATGTTCTCCTCATGCATGCATGCATGTGTGGGTTTTCTCCGGGCACTTCCTCCCACAGTCCAAAAACAGGTTAATTTGTGACTCCAAATTGCCCCTTTTGTGTGTCTGTGTGGCCCTGTGATGGAATGGTAAACTGTCCAGGCCTTACCCTGCCTTTACCTTATAGTAACTTGGTAGACTCCAGCATGCCTGTGTCACTAAACAGGAATAAAGTAGACTTAGAAAACGGATGGATGATTGTGGATGTAGTCAACAAAAATACTTTAAAATCTGGGAATTCTCTTTGTAGAATTAGAAGGGAATTTAATTTAATGAACAGCAAAACCAATTTTAGATGAACATTTATTTGCTCTGAAGAATAGAACATTTTTGGATAAAATGACTTTAATCGTTCATATGTTTTGTAGAGTTTGCATCCTTTTAATGTACTTTTTGTCCACCATTCAAGGATATATATGCTATGGTATGTATAATGGTTAATTGAGTAGTCCACTAATATGTTAGTACACCTGTCCTGGGTATCTTCTTCATAGCAGCTGATGCTTGGATACTACAAAAAAGTAGGTGTATCGAATTGCAAGGTCTTAACAAGAAAGCTATGATCCTTTCATAATAGTGCTTTCTGCAGAGGTTTTGGGCTGTTTACAAAGTTATTTTGTTATTTTTTATTAATAAATTGATTCTGTAGGGCTGAGGTTAATCAATTGATTAAACAATTTAATGGCTTCTTAGAAAATGCCATGACAGTTAATTCAATCCATCAATTTATTGTGTTTTGAACCAGTTTGTGTTTTTATTTTAAGCAAAAAAGTTTGTGTTTTTATTGTAAGAATTCAAGGCTGCATGGTGGTGTAGTGGTTTGAATCCTGCCTGGGTCCTTTCTGCATGGGTTTTCTCTGGGCACTCTCACCGATGGAAGGAGGTTTTCTCTCAAAATCTGACCAGACATAGCCCCATTCATTGTTTCCTTTACACAGAAAAGTTGTCCTGGTCCCTTTGCTGGAAAAACAGCCCCAAAGCATGATGGTTCCACCCCCATGCTTTACAGTAGGTATGGTGTTATTTGGATGCAACTCAGCATTCTTTCTCCTCCAAACATGACGAGTAGAGTTCTTACTAAAAAGTTCTACTTTAGTTATAGGAAATTCTCAAAATCCTCCTCTGGATGATCCAAATGTTCTCTAGTAAACTTTAGACAGACCTGCACATGTACTGGGTTTAGCAGGAGGGTACTTCTGGAACTGCAGGGTTTGTAGTGTGTTACTGATGGTAGCCTTTGTTACTTTGGACCCAGCTCTCTGCAGGTTATTCTCTAGGTCTCTCTGTGTGGGTCTTGTGATCATTTTGACCCCACAGGGTGAGATCTTGCGGGGAGCCCCAGATGGAAGGAGATCATCAGTGGTCTTGTATATCTTCCTAATAATTGCTCCAACAATTGATTTCTTCACACCAAGCTGCTTATCTATTGCAGATTCAGTCT
>NC_050512.1:14229467-14269045 GCF_002922805.2 Oryzias melastigma
ATCTTGCGGGGAGCCCCAGATGGAAGGAGATTATCATTGGTCTTGTATATCTTCCTAATAATTGCTCCCACAGTTGATTTCTTCACACCAAGCTGCTTATCTACTGCAGATTCAGTCTTCCCAGCCTGGTGCAGGTCAACTATTTTGTTCTGGTGTCTTTAGACATCTCTTCTCTTGTTCATAGTGGAGTTTGGAGTGTGACTGTTTGAGGTTGTGGACAGGTGTCTTTAATATAGATAACGAGTTCAAACAGGTGTCATTAATACAGGTAACGAGTGGAGGACAGATGATCCTCTCACAGAAGAAGTTACAGGTCTGTGACAGACAGAAATCTTGCATGTTTGTAGGTCACCAAATGTTTATTTTCCACTACAATTTGCGAATACATTCCTTAAAAAATCAAACAATGTGATTTTCTGGATTTTTTTTCTCATTTTGTCTCTCATGGTTGAGGTATTTCTATGATGAAAATTCCAGGCTTCTCCCATCTTTTTAAGTAGGAGAACTTACACAGTTGGTGGATGGATAAATACATTTTTGCCCCACTGTAAAACCCCAATTTTGTTGTCTCATTTCATAACATTACGTCTTAAAACACAATACTTATAAATCTTTCTATAACAGTGAATTGGAAGTCCCAATGGGTTTTTATACACTAAATGAATAACAATCTGACCCGTGCTTACAAAACTTGGTTGTTTTTCTCTGAATCGCTCCACCTTTTATGCATTACACAAGCCTTTTTTATAATCAAATACATAATGCAGTAGTTCACACATTTATACTCACAGAACAAACAATGGGCTTGAAATATATGCAATGTTATTCCTACTTACTATTATTAAATAACCACTTTTACAGACTCCTAAAAGTAAATTTAATAATTGTTTGACCCCTCTACAGTTTAGTTCGAAGAGTCCACATTAATCTAAATAATAATCCTAGATCCAGAATATTCGTTTTCAGAAGAATTTGAGATTTAAGACATAAAATAAGACAGATCTGCATGTGCAGAAACAAAGCATACTAGTGTTTCAGTGGTGAGAACTCTAGTCTGCAGGACCGTCTTTACCATCCTTTCTTTCTTTCTGTCTCGTCCTTTTTTTGCCTTCCTGCCTCCTAATTGTCTGGTTATTTCCAGGGCAGTCAGGCCGTCTCTATTTCTAGTGGTGTATTTTTGTGCCGTCACAGGTGGGGAGAGCTCAGGGGTTAACCAAACTGCCCTGTCCTCCGTGCACACGCTCCTGCATGAGCGGGCGCCTTTCCTGTAAAGCATGCAAACTACATGCACGCTCACACTGGACAGTCAGCAATGCATGACTCGGACACACCTCAGACACGCCCCGGTTGGATGACCCTGGTCACTATGGCAACACAACACAGCCTGACTCTCAGGTATCGCTGCTTTCAAGGGGGACAGATCGGATGTCATAAAAATCCCGGAGAAGTAAATGAGATGAGCTCAGATGGATCAGAGCTGTCACTAAATAAGATCCGGTCAAAGTTGGACGAGAATTGTCAGTCAGAGGTGGCGTTTTCCAGATTTAAGACCCATTTTTTTCATGACAGCAGTTCAGCTCAGCTATAACTGACACACAGCACATGTTCAGGAGTTAAAGTCACACACGAGGAATGAAGGCAGGATTGCGTTTGGGTGCCAGGCGTCACAGCTGTCCTGCATGGGAAGATTAACTCTCAGACAACCAGCTGTGTCTGCATGAAAAAGAGACAGAGAAGAGTGAGAACGGAGGCTCTGGGATGTTTCAAACATGACGTGGTGAAACAAGGATGACAGTCCTGTTAGTTGGTAAATGTTGGTAAAAGCCATAATTTAAAAAAAAAAGAAAAAAGCCCATGCAATATTTAGTATATGTTGATGAAACGCATTGCTAATAATCATTATGATTAGTTGGGGTTGAACATCTTGAACTTAACAGCTGTTTTAAATTCATTCACAGATTTATGGGTTGTACACTATACTTACTTTAGAGATTCAGTTTTCTACTTCATTTTTCTACTAAAATTAAAACTGTAGGAAAGGGATCTAATTTATTTTAATCATATATTTCTTGTGTTTGCTTACGAAACATGGCAGGATTCATGCCTCTCTCTGGTCTTGCTGTGCAGTTCTTGTCAGAGCCGCTCGCCTCCACTCCACCCACTCCTCAGCAGCAGGATGTGCCTTTTTTTGATTTGTGACTATTGGATTTTCATGCAGCCATACATTACGGATCAAATATAACTGCTAAGACATAATTCATGAATAGCAGAAAAATACAAGCAGGTATTTAAAGTCCAACTCCAATCATTTTTAATCTAAGTGCTTTTTTAAAATTATGATTATTTCATTTTTAGCATTCTCTAGATTCTGCAGAGCAATAGTATATATATATTTTAAAATTGTCTTTGAGTTGGTGTGGAGTGAACCTGCCCCCACTTCCCATCATCCATCTGTTTACGTGTTTTCCTGCTAGCTTAGTCCCTCACAAACCCAACTTAACATTAGTGGTGCAGCGAAAATGGTGAGCAACATCCAGCCGTACAGTTTTTAGTTTGATGTCAGCTCAGACGAGGAAGACATACATGGATCTATTTGTCTGCAAGTGGATGCATCAGAATGGAGTGGAGCAGGGAGCTTTTGAAATGGCATTTTTTCTGTCTGCTCCTGATTTGAATAAAAAAAAAAAAATCCAGAAATACTAATTTAAGCTTAATTTTCTTTTCATACGTGCTCCATTATGAGAAAAAAGACACAAGAACATGTTAAAAGCTCCAAAAACCCAATTTAAAGGATTAAAGATGGTCTATATTAGTTATATACTGACATATTACCAGATGGTTTTCTTAGTGATAGCTCCTGGTGCTGAAGGTATCCACCAAAATAAAAACAAAGAGGAACCTTCCAACTGTAACAGAAATACTGCCCTAGAGAAATCAGACTTTATTGTTCCGCTGACGCACAAACACAAAGAAAATGCAGACACACACGTGAATCCACTTTTTATTTTAGAGGTAGCTGAAACGATCGACTCAGACTCAGCAAAGCATTCACCAGGAGAATGGAGAATGACCCACGGTGTTTCAAATTACCGCAACTGGCATTCCCCCCCAGGCCGGGCCTGTGCGTTAGCTTGTGCTGCAGCCATTTCTCGACGGCCTCTTTGCTTCTGTCGGCGCACACCGTCACAGCAATATTTCTCACTGCTGCTACTGAATATTTGTGACTTCTAACATGCACACTCTTACAGTTACATTGTTTACATGGTGCCTTTTATTTAGAGCTCACATGGCTAGTTGTTAGCCACCTACACCCCCCACCTACTCAGTGTCTGTGTCCAGCAGGCCGGCCGCACTCACAGAGTCCTGCTCTCATCTCAATACCATCCTCATCTTTGTCAATTATGTATGATCACGCTGTAAATGTTTCAAAGACTCAAAGTTCATAAGACGTTCAGGAGTTTGGAGTTAAGACAAGAAAGATGTTTACATTTTTGGGTTTACAAGCAAAGAAATGTGTCTGTAATGAACGACAAACAGCATTGAATGATGGGAAACATGCTTTTATTTTTGTAAGATACTGATAATATTCTTATGATCTTCAGTGAATGCTGTCTAGACAAAATCTTTGGTTTTCTGTCTAATTTTTGTTGAATATTTTTTATAATTGTTGAAATAATATCAAGAAAGTAACTGTCCCTAAATAATATTTATATTGATCTGTATCTATAACTGAGAGGTGAAAAGTGTAAAGACGTTTGTGTGTATGCGGGCGCTATAAAGGTATTCTGTTCTAATCTGGATTAGAAATCCTAATGGCATCAGACAACCTTCGTTTCTTTTCTCTTAATCTTTGTCTGCTGGTTACACAACCGCTCCTGAAATCCTGTCTGTGATTGTGACTAGATTTCCTGGTTTCTCTTATTGTTTGCTGCTTTAAAAGAGACACATTTCGAAGCTTTAATATATTATAAGAACTTCAATCAACACTACTGACGTTTCATTTTTTTTTTTTTTTTTTTGTCCAAATAATCTGTTTAAGATCCATCCTGATGAAAATGGTGTTTTGGGTGTTTTTAGCATGTATTTGTGGTATTTCTCTGACAATGGAGGACATTTATAAATCAAATTAAGAGTTTTTGAGTATTTTTTTATTCAAATTGTTGTGAATCAGGAGCTGTTTGAAAAGGATCTTATGTGAGAAAAATTAATTATCAATCCATAAAAGTAGAGATCGATCTAGCACATAAAGCTAAAGTCCGCTAGCTTGATACTAAAGTATAATAGGATTTCCCATAGGACATCTAAGACTAATGCTCGGTCGTCCTTAGCATACATCGGTGACTAAATGCACATCTTTATATATTCACGAGCATTAATTTCCAGTCTTTTAAGGAAATATTTTTTAAAGTAATCATTTGTGGTCTAAAGCACAGTTTTTTTGCTCATGCGGTCTTCCTCTGGAATAAGGTGTAATGCTATAGGGTGATCGCCACCTAGTGGCCAAACTGAAACGCCCTCCAGGAGAGGCAGAACAATTGTTGGAGCATCTCCGTTTGAGAATCCATGTAACGCTGTATCGTATTAACAATCTCATTATTATTTCACTAATACATATGACAATATTTGCACTGTATCAGATTAATATGAATATCTTCAAACTATACATATATATATTATTAATGCATCTCTAAGCAAACGTGTCTGAATATTTAAACCGTGTAAACTCAAAATAAATTGAATTGAATTGGGAGGATCAAAAGAATCAGAAAAAAATCAGAATATAATCGATCCAGGCTATGGTGAATCGAATCGAATCGATTGTTGACGTAATTGACAATAAAGTCCTACCCACAACTCAGAGGCAAATTTCTAATGAACTACTTTTGCTCTGCAGAAAATATGTCCAAGAAAACTGAACAAGTTTTTACATTTTTGCCTAAAACGGCATGATCATAATTAAAAGAAATAGAGACATTGGTAATGCTTTTAAAATAGATCATACGATTGCTGTGGGAAGTGACACACGCTTTGGTGTTTTGTGTTTCTGAGTTTGTTTCTATGCATGGCTGTTTCCCCTTATATTAAACAGGATCTGAAATTACTGTCAAAATCCTGAATCCATTCACTTTCAATTCTCTTCATTTTAATTTTGATTTTATTTTCAAATTTCTTTCTGGACCAATGTTGTTTTGGTATTTTAAAAAAATAACATATCTAAAAACTTTGAACAAAGATGGAACTTTCAACAATGAAAGGATGCATTCTTAAACAAAAAAAATACCTAAAAGCATTTTTTGTGCTGAAAACACACAAAAAAAGAAAAATTGATTTATCGATTGAATTAATTAATATTGAAGACATAAAAAAATGCAATTAAAATAAGTTTCCTTCACCAAATTTTGCATATAATTTAGTAAAAAATGAATTCTTGCAGCAGTCATGGGTGTAACCTTTTAGTCTGGCATTTAGAAACTGTAGTGAGTGTAATGTTTGCTAGCAGCCTGGCCTACATCTAACTGACCCCCTTAACATCTGTCTCTTCCTGTCCTCCTTCCTCAGGCGGTAACAGGGAAAAGCTTTGGAGACAAGGACTTCCGCAGTGCATTGGAGAACGGCATCCTGTTATGCGAGTAAGCGTGTGACCTATCCTCGCTTCGCTCTTTTGACGGCCGAAGTCGCTTTAACTCCACTGGAGCCCAATAAATCTCTGCTTCCCTCTCATGTGCAGGCTGCTGAGTGCAATCAAACCAGGGCTAGTCAGAAAGATCAACAGACTGCCCACCCCCATCGCTGGTCTGGTAAGGAGACACGCGGCAGTTTGACCTGCGCCGCAGTAAACCCTCAGATGACGGCCTGCTGTTTTTGTTCAGGACAACCTGACTGTGTTCCTGCGAGGCTGTGAGGAGTTGGGCCTGAAGGGCTCCCAACTTTTTGACCCCGGAGACTTGCAAGACACGTCGATACGCGCTAACCTCAAGTAAATAAACCTTGATTATCCATTTGTGAACATGTTTTTTTAGGGTGGTGTTTCATTAAGAATATATACTTTTTTTTTAGGGACTCTGACTGTAACCGCAAGCTTAAAAATGTAAGCTTTTATTTCTCTCTATATATTTGCAGCAGACATTAGTACTATTTAATGAAGGGCTTATTTCTGGCTTGTCAGGTGCTAAATACAGTTTTCTGGCTTGGGAAAGCTGCAAGTGGCTGTGCGTTCTACAATGGACCCACTCTGAACCTGAAAGAGTTTGAAGGACTCCTCGCTCAGATGAGGGTGGTGAGTGAACACCCAAAAGAAGCAGCATGAAAGGATGCAGATGACATGAAATCAGGCCGCCAATCTCAGCACCCACACCTGTTTGTGTTACACCGCCATCAGGACAGTGATGATGGCGCGATCAGTCCTCAGAACCCCAGCGTCAGAGACAGTGGCTACGACTGCTGGGACTCAGAGAGGAGCGAGTCTCTTTCTCCCCCCAGACACACAAGGGACAACTCTCTGGACAGGTGAGAGATACCTGCTTGACATACAGCTTATTAGAACTTGGGTGAAAATCAGCTTTTTTTTAAACATATGTTGTCATTTTTTTTCCAGTCTGGATTCTTTTGGCTCTCGCTCACAGCACAGCCCTTCTCCAGATGTGGGGAACCGAGGCGCCAGTGACGGTTGGTTCTGTTTGCTTCTCTTTAAATAAAAAAAGAGATGCTTCACTTTTCACACTCTTTTCTAATAAACCCTCCTTAGCACTCAAGCATGGAAATGCTGATATTTCTCCCAAGCGCTCCAAAAAGTGTCAAACCGTTCCTCAAAATAAAACGCGCTCCCATAAATAGGCTCCTTTTCTTTAGCATGCCGAGCTTGTAACCTTGGTATACGATGACGCCTCAGATGGGCTGGGGACAACAGCTGAAAATCCCAGCATGCCTGTGTGTGGGCATGTTCCAGCCTTTGATTCACACATCAATCACTCCAGGTTTAAATCAAGCACATGCAGGCTGAATGAAACCTCCTGCTAGTTATCTGTCGGTGTGCGTTTCAAAGTATCATCATTGTTTGTGGCCCTGTGTGTTGAAAGTCGAGTAAATGTCCGGCAATGAGACAATCAGTCAGAGCTGGGAATACTTTAGTCTCATTCTCTACGTTCTTTACAGGTCACCAGGCTAAGGTCAGCTAAGTCTGAACAGAGGCCAAAACCTCACCTTCATTTGTTTCTGGGGGAAGCGTTTTATTGCTCCTCTCGCCCATACACTACGGATGTATCACCAAGATGCACATTTCACACATGCAGCACCTTTTGAAGGGAGTGTTTGGGTGATCGGACTCCGCTGTTGGAGGGCGGAGGCGAGCGTTGCCCCGCTCCACCAGTTTAATTGCACCCCCTTAGCATACTAACATACATGCATGCACCAAGAGGATGGTTGGGGGTGCAGTGTGAGCCACGTTACACCGTTGAACTGATTTGTGAATTGATAGTGTCAAACACGTGTTGTAAGAAGAATTTATAAATGTGTTGTTTTATTACATTACATCGCACTGCTAGATATAAGTGAAAAATTCTTAAAATGTAAAAAAATGTGATTAAATTAGCAGTTATAGATTTGTGCTTGTTTTTAAGATTTATTCTACATCAAATGTGTTTTTGTTCTGTTGGTGTTTGCTCTATTGTCATTTAGGCTACAATAGGTGGTAAAAGGGATGTTGTCACCAGAAATGTGTTTTGTGTCTATAGTCAGATAAAGAGGATGCTTTTGCACTTCCCTACAAGTAGATATTAATACACAGGTGAAGTTGGAAGGTCACAGTTTTGAAAGGTCAATCACTGTCTAGTTTTACGTAAAAGATGGTAAAGTTCTTAAAGAGATTCACTTATCCTGTTTTTAGCACTGTTAGTTACGAGGAAACAAGTGAAATTTAAAAGATTCTTTTTACACTAAAAGTGGATTTTGGTGGATAAAACATTCGTCTTTTTCCAGGGCGAGGCAGCGACTCTGAAGCCGATGCTCCCGGCAGGAAGCCAGATGTTCGGAAGGATGACATGCTGGCGAGACGGACTGCCAGCAGTGAATCCAGAAGTTCCATTCCCTTCAACCAGTTCCTTCCTAATCGAAACAACGCCACCGCTTACATCCCGACGCCCCGGCGAAAGCAGAACGCTGAAGAGGGAGAACAGCGAAGGTAAACTAATCTATTGAAATTGCATTATTTTACATTCCTGAAGGCTTGGAACGGTAAAAAACACAAACACACGTGTAAACTTCCTCCTGCCGTCATACGTCATTTCTCAGTCAAGTCACTCCGGAGCAAAGCAAAAGAGCTGGGCTGCACCACAAAACTCCCAAGACTGTCACTTGGGCACCCGAGAACAATGGTGAAAAATCAAAACAGGAAGAGCAGATGGTTACCCAGGAAGCTCTGGAGCAGAGGAAGTTGCAGAAGTTGGAGAAGGCAGGGATTAAAGTTCTTCCTGCTGCTGTTCACCACATCAGGTCAGGGAGGACGGGCATGAGAGCTGCTGATGCGCTTTAGATATTTTGGGTGCAGTTACTTACACGACTTTAAAATCTACTTTATGAAAACTGTTGCTGTGGGGAAGGTGTCTTTGGCTTTTCTAGTGTTGTTTGCATCGTAACGTACTTGCTTGTAAAGAATTAGGCGACTAATTCATGTCTTATTAGATTTTTTTGAAGTTTACTTGTGTCAAAAAGGGAATTGGAGTGCAACTTTGGAATGACTAAAAGCTTTTATTTTGAAATATCTTATTGACTTGAAAGGTTAACTAACAAACAGTTCTAGTGCACGTTTATTGACAATCCTGCACGTGCTGTTTCTTCCCTAAAAAACACCACCGTGACCTCATAATCCTTTCTGAGTTCACCCCCTGCATCATTTCCAACTCCAGCGCTCCCACCATCAAGGAAAAAGAAGCGAGTTCAGAACCGCCGGACATCATCCTTCGGTGCGAAAACGACTTTATGAATTTTTGCAAATCCGCATGGGATTCCTCCTCTGACGGGGAGGAGGAAAGAGAGAAACGGAAAGTTCCAGATGTTCGTAAAGACGATTTGGCTTCCCGACGAGGTCGCCGCGGCCCCGCGACGGCCAAGGTGCATCAGTTTGTCCCTCCCCCTGAATGTACAAACAAAGACATAGAGCGCTGGGAGGGCATCAGACGAGCCTCCCAGCAAACCCTGCAGGATAAAGACATCAGGTCAGCAATGCACGATCTAACTTCACTCTGAAATCTGGACGTTTTTCATGTTGAAATGTCTCCCCTATTGTTCGTGTGCCTCCTTTGGATGGTTTTTGTGCTGGACTTGTGGTCGGACAGCGTAAAAGAAGCAATCCCCGACATCATAACTCGCAGGGACAATCCTTTCCTGAAAGAAAAGGAAGAGGAGTCGGATGAAGGGAAGGAGGGAAGTGTTGAGGCTGTCCCGAATAAGCAGAGGGACGACCTGGCTCGCAGGCGCGCTCATAGCAGGCCGCTGTCGCACAGGGACGCACAGATGAGCTTTGTTACATCTCCCATGAGCCGAGCAGATGTGCAGAGGTGGGAGAGGCTGAAGATGACGGAACCAAGGTGCACAACACACACTCTCAGCCTGAGAACATGCAATGCAGTGAGTTTGAAAGCTGGAGAGAGAGAGAGAGAGTGTCTCTGTGCTTAAGTGTGCTATGGCTTCTATTATTAGTTCAGTTCTGAGCAGATCTGCGCAGGATTCTTAGCTGTTATATAAAGCTTTGCAAAGACAAACAAATGGGAAAATATTTTCATAGATGTCCACTAAAAAATCTTACACTCAGTTTTTTATTTTTGTTGAAATTTAATCATTAATGGTATTTTGATTGGCATTTTTTTATTTTTTAGAAATTGCACACTGGTTTATGAGTAATGTTTTTGCCAAAAGACTCGTACTGTATTGTCTAAATCCGATTTAGTTTGCCTAAACCGTTTTTGCTTTTTAGCTGAAAGAGCTAATTATAGCACCAGTCCAGCAAAGCAGCCATATCTTTAAAGAAAGTTTATTTTACTGTATTAAAATGAACATCTTAAAGTGCCTATCACTCCTAAATGATTTGATCCAAATTCACAGCAACTAGATTCATTAAGATTTTTGTGTTAATCCATTACTAGTTCATCAAATTTTCATCCCAGATCCAATTACATTATGTAATCTTTTTAGCATAACTACTACTATTATCTGAATAAAGGTAGAATTTTGCTAATAAAACAATTTAAGTCTAACAGCAACATTTTGTCAGCACAGATGCAGGAAATAGAACAAAAACCTGAATAAAGTAAGATTGATTTGTGAATTATATTGATTGATAGTGTATTTTGAAATGAAGGATTCACCTAAACAAAAACATAGACAAAAAAATTAAAGCAGCTTTAACCCCTTCATGCCTGACTTTATTTCCTAATTAGTAATACAAATGTTTGAATTCCTTCTCTACTCACTATATAGTGTGTTTACCATTTTGTAGTGCTGTCTGAATCTACAATTCCAAAATCCAGTGCCCTAGAAAGAAAAAATAGTAACAACATGACATTTACATTCATTCCTGTCAGTGAGATTTCTTATTTTCTCTTGTTTCATTTAGACCTATAGAGAATTAAGACAGTTAAGCTATCTACTAAACTTCCTGAATAAAACAATCCATTTCAATTCAAATATATTTTTATGTGAATTTCTCAAACATTCTCCACCATTTAACCACTAATCTTCATCCGGATGTTCATCTGTTAACTGTTGCCGTTCTCCTTTCTGTAGTCGGCCTCTGCTTTTCCTTTCTGTGTGCTTTCCTATGCTCTGATGTGCTTGATTATTCCGCTCGTTATTGAGCAATTCAGTCCTCTCTGTTCTGTGCTGACCGGCATTGAAGACGGAGCAGGGAGTTGGCCGGCGTGTATGAGACCCTGTGTGTGAGAGAGGCTAAAAAAAGGAGGCTACTGTTGGCTGTGAGAGCTGCGTCGGCTTTTTTTTTCTTCCTTTCTGCGAGCCGACGTCGATGGGACGTGAAGGAGAGGATAAAGGGAGTTTTGTCTTCCCAGAGGAAAGACGGGGAAAATGTGGCGACCTGCAGTAGAGCAGATTGAATGTGAAGTGTTGTCGTGAGCTCTTGATGTCCACTTCCCCCTGTGCTCCGTCCATCCACACCCTACTGAACATTTCACACTCATCCTTTTGTCTTCACAGTCTGATCTTACTCATAATGTGTTCTCCACCCTCTCTTTTTCTTCTGCTGGTTGGTGTGACTGACTGTGTCTGCGTTGGCCTGTCTTCCTCTGTGAGGCTGCATCTGCAGCGAGGATAGGCCGGCTCCTGTGTGTCAGGCTTGTCTGGAGAAAAATGACGGAAGGCCGCGCGGCAGACCAGCCAAGGCTGGACGCGGTCACAGCAAAGTCGTTACCTTTGGGGGCGTGACTGAGATCAAGCAGCCCGTAGACACAGTCATGAGAGGTGAATGGGAGGAGAACACGTTGCTTAGACGACTGCTCTCCGAGGCAACAGTAGCCGTGCCCGCCATTGACCTGGGCTCCCAGCTCTCAGAGCGGGAACGCAGGTACGGACGAGGCAGAGAAGTAGTCGCACGTCGTCTGCATCGGTCTGGCCTGCGCTGACGGACAGTCAGTCTCCGTTCAAATGCTTGTCATTTTTGTCCTTCGAAGCACACGTTGCTTTTATTTGGACAGTAATCTGCTGCACTGCTTTGGACTAGTTTTCTTGTTTCAATCGGAACAAAGAATGCACAAATTCATGCATGAACACAATGCTCCATGCAGATCCAGATCTGTCTCCTCAACAGAAGGTGCATATTTGTTTCTACTATCCCGAAAGCAAGAGGGCAAAAGAACTTTCTGCTTGATAATGCTGGGCGATATGGTAAAAATTGTGTATTATGATATACATTATTTTATATCAGAATAATGATATGGTGGCGCAGTGGTTAGCGCTCTTGCCTCACGGCAGGAAGGCCCCGGTTCAAATCCCGGTTGGGGGATCTGAAACAGAAACATCAACTGGGGATCTTTCTGTGTGGAGTTTGCATGTTCTCCCCGTGCATGTGAGTCTTCTCTGGGGACTTCAGCTTCCTCCCATTGTCCAAAAACATGCTTTATAGGTTAATGGGTGATTCTAAATTGCCCCTAGGTGTGAATGTGAGAGTGTATGTTTGTGTGATTGAGGCCCTGCGACAGACTGGAACCCTGTCCAGGGTGAACCCTGTCTTCGCCCATCAGTAGCTGGGTTAGGCACCGGCACCCCCGCGACCCCGAAAGGGACAAAGCAGTTAAGAAGATGAATGAATAACAATATCTTTCACAACATGCCACAGTAAAGTACTGTACCTATTCAGTTTTTCTCTGAAAAATTTGACAAAATGCTAGGGGTGGGTTGATAAAATCGATTTGAATCAAGCTAAGCTTAATCGATACATAATCGATCAATAAAAGTTGAGATCAATTTAGCACATAAAGCTAAAGTCTGCTAGCTTGCTGCTAACATTTAATGGCATTTCCCATAGGACGGCTAATGCTAACACTCACTCAATTGCTGAATAAATGAACCTCTTTAT
Organism: Oryzias melastigma; assembly: GCF_002922805.2. Classification (NCBI taxonomy): domain Eukaryota; kingdom Metazoa; phylum Chordata; class Actinopteri; order Beloniformes; family Adrianichthyidae; genus Oryzias; species Oryzias melastigma. The sequence goes on from NC_050512.1 coordinate 14,242,048, forward strand.
ATACTAAAAGGCATGAGTTTTTCAAACTCTTTTATGGAAATATTTTTAAAGTAACCATTTGTGGTCTAAAGCAGTTTTTTTTGCTCATTCTTTCTTCTTCTTCTGGAATAAGGTGTACTGCTATGGCGCGATTGCCACCTAGTGGCCAAACTGAAATGCCCTCCAGGAGAGGCAGAATAATGTTTGTAATGTAAATGGTCTAAACATTTTAGTTAAAAGCTTTTCCTTTTGAGAATCAATGTAACACTGTGTGCTAATAACAATCTATTTTTTTTACTAATACATTTTGCAGTATTTGAACTGAATCAGATTAATATAAATATATTAAAAACGTATAAAGATTATGAGTTTAAATGTGTATAAATGTGTAAACTCAAAATGTAATTGAGTCGATCGAAAGACTGAATAAAAACAAAATACAAAAAAAAAAATCAAATCAATTCTGAAAATTAGCATTAATACCCAGCCATAAAAATTGTCATAACTTCCTATTCTCTGACTTTATTTTTTCAAGTAAAATGTAAGTGAATTGTCACAAATGAGAAACATTTTTCTAAAATGCACAACAGTTTAAAGTTTCTTAGTAAGAGGACACATTTTTTGCACAAAAGTTAAGCAATACAAATAAATAAATAAAAACGATAGAAGAGGAACGGCACAAGTGATACTTTTCTATTGCCCAGACGATATGTCTCATCATATCGCCCAGCACTACTGCTTGGAAGAAAATTTGTTCCAACACATTGTATTTTATTGAAAAAAATAAAAGATCTACTTCCATGTTTGCTTCTGTTGATCTGGATTCTCAGCAGCAGCAAGTTTAACAGATATGAGAAAAAAAAAACAGGTGGTAGATCTTTAGGAGCGATGTTGGAAGGCCCTGTGTCGTTTCTGCATGTTTACGCCTGGATTGTACAGTCATGGTAGCAACATTCTGTGAATACTTACTGCCTCCATCACTGCAGTTTTATGCTTAATGGAATATTCTAACAGCCATATAGACGGAGCAGAACCCGATCAAGGTACCCTACCTTTGGCGGACGCCCTGCCCTGGACTCCTGAGGCCACGCCTACTGTCGCTGAGCTAGATGCTCGTCTGGCTCTGTATGAGCAAAGAACAGAGGAGGAAGAGGAGGAGGAGGAGGAAAGAATCCCAGATCTTCAGAAAGATGACATGATGGCGAGGCGGACTGGAGTTTTCCAGAAGCAAAGTCCTGCTTCAGCAGCTTTTAGTCGCTTCTTGCCGCTGCCTGGCTCCAAACGCTGCGTGCAAGAGGAGGTCAACACGAACGCCGCTCTAAAGTTCACTGTAATTGAAGACAAAAACCTGGATTTGAATGTCAGGTGGGCTGAGGGTTAAAGTTTATATTGGCACTAAAGGTATTTTTATTCTCAATATTTAGCGACTTCAATTGTAGAACTTTCTGCTTTAGAGCGAAACATCAAAGTCCTGCTGAAACATCTCAGCAGCCTCATGAGTCAGCTGCGACCACGCCTCTCCATGTAGACGAGAGCGAGATGGATCAGGCAGTGCCAGACCTGGAGAAGGATGACATGATGGCTCGAAAGACCAGATTATTCCAAAAAGGGAGTGCATTTAAAACAAATCAGGGCTTCAATCAGTTCCTGCCCGTACCCGGATCAGCCAAATATAACGCCAGTCCAGTATCTGCAGTGAAGCTGCCACAGAGCAAACTGGTGCTCAGAGAAAGGTATTTACTGTGCTGGAATGAACTCTGGGGTGTGGTGCTTCTAAAAAAATAAGTGTCTTGATACTTTTAATGGTTAACGTACTAACATCATGAGGTTTTGATGGCCTTTGAGTTAGATTGACAGTTTGTTGTTGTTTAATGGCATAATTGAGCAAAAATGATAAACACTTATTTAAGCTAAATATGTCCATAAAAGCTTGGTTTGTTACATGTTTTTTGTGTAATCTAAACTAACTCAGCTGTTTTTTCTAATGGTGTGTGACGTCGAGCCATAGTTTGGATTGGAAATGTTCTGGTTGTGGAAATTTGGTTAAGTGTTAACTGCCTGGAGTGGTTTGTGTGTTTTTCTTGGATATCAGGTCCAACTCTGTTCTACTTTGAGATTTACACATTTTCACAGTTTATATGTAAGAGTTTGTTATTGGCCACCAAATTTTAATACGTAATTTGCCTAAAATTAAGTTAAAAACATCAAAATGCTAGATAAGAAAAGCACACAACAAAAATATTTTACTAGCCGGATAATGTTTTATTTTTTTCTATTTGTATACTGTATTTGTTTAAATTGAAGTACATTTTATGACATGCATAATGCACAATTGTTAGAACTACCTAATATTGTCAATTAAACTTGCAGATACAAGAAAACATAGTTTTGGGTCATTTTATTGTTGTATCTATTAGCTTTTTTTTTTTTTTTTACTTTATTGCTTCATTTTGGCATTGGGTTGAAAATACTTGGAAGCAATACTACACCTCTGAGCCAATTTTTTTTTTTTTACAAAGCCTCTATAATCTATAGAAACACTTAGATTAAAAAGCGATTTAGGGCTAAGTGTGTTTAAAAAAAATTATATTGGAGCTAAAAGTATGCAGTTTGCATATTGGGAAGCTCCCTTTTATATTTACCATGCATTTAAGTATATGTATATTTTAAATCAAATTTTCACATTTTTTTAGGTTTACTTACATTTTTTTTGTTTGTAAATATCTTTATTATTGATTTCTGGTGACATGCTCATCGTGGATTGTAAACTATGATGATAAAGTCATTTAGTCATTCTAAAAAAACACAAAAAAACCAGTAGGATACTCTTAAATAGAATAATGAGTCTATAGTTTTATTTTTTGTTTTACGTTTATCCTATTTGTATTACCGGGCTAAATGGGAGTAATTTGGGTTTAATAAAACACACAAAAATTGAGATAAAAGGCAGATTTTGCCACTATTTTTTATGTCAGTGAGTTTGGAGCCATTTGTGGTTGCCGAACAATTCTCAAAGTGGAACAGATCAGCTGCGTTTGTTTTGGTTTTTCCTTAATTCCCTTAATCCTGGCTCTGTCCCTGGATCATAGTTTTGGCAGCGGCGTCTCTGTGGCAGCAGAACATCAGATCCCATTTAAAGAGCCGGTCGGCCCCGCGCATGCCGGGGCGAGGGGGCGAGATCAAGAGAAGGGAGACACAATGGGGGTTACTGACACCGTGGTCAGCAAAGTGACCGAGCCCCCCTCTTCTCCTGCACTCGCTGCTCCTGCTTACTCCCATAGCGGGGTGGAGGAGGCAGAGCAGGAGGAGGAAAGAACGGAGGGAAAGAAGGGTGTGAATGAGAAAACACTAAAGAAACCCTTTTGGCTGGAAGATGAGCTACCTCCATTCATGTAAGATGATGTTTATTTTTTGCATGTTTATTCATATTTTTGATCCAACAAACAGGATATACAGTAACTTTCTTTTTGTTTCTTTTTTAAATAAATGAGTGAAAAATGTCCCGTTTGGGCCTCGCTGGCGCCCTCACTCCCTCCCCTCTGCTGTTGTTTTAGGGTGAGCCGACGAGTTGCTTTTCTGTCAAACAACGAGTAAGTGTTGACCCACTGAACGAACCCCCTGCATGCTGATGCATAGCCGCTGTGCACGCTGCGTTATAAGAGTCCGGTCCACGTGTGGCGCCAAATTCATGCCGCAGTCACATGCTCATGCGCTTCTGTGATGCACTGCTTTGTCACCAACATCAGGGAATGTCTTCAGCTTGTTGCGTGTGCAATTTTTTTGTTCAAAAGTCTTAGGGTTAACATAAATTCACTTCACACATAAAGGTAAATACAAAATATGATGAGTGGAATTTGTCTTTCTGATTCCTCATTTGTCCATGCATTTGTTTTTCTTTTGGCTCAGATGTTTGAAACTTTTTATCACAAACAGAAACAGCGTTTTGTCGTTTTTCTTACCGTCCAGGAGTGTGAGTATGACTGACATGGTGAACGAGGAAGAGGCGGGACACTTACCCTTACTGAGCCAGTCTCGGCACGAGCACATGCACGAGCAGTACAACAACTTCCTGGAGGAGGAGGACCACTGGCAAGATGTGAGGATTTGTGTTTGTTACAGAGTGAATCCGTGGTTAAGATCCTTCAGACATGAATCCAGAATAACGTTGTGAATGCGCAACAGGACTTGGCTCGCTGGAAAAGTCGCCGCCGCAGTGCTTCACAAGAACTGATCAGGAAAGAGGAGGAGAGGAAGAGGATGGAGAAGATGAAGGAGGAAAGAAGAGATGGAAATAAGAGGAAAAGCATCAAGACGTACAAGGAGATTGTTGAGGAGAAGTAAGGCCTTGAACCTAACACAGACACACTTTGGGTGTTTTAAAAAGCTTATGATTACTGGGTCTTTCTGCTTTTTCCTTAGAGAGCGCAGAGAAGCCGAGCTTTGTGAGGCCTACAGAAACGCAGCTTCTCCAGAGGAGGCAGCCTTGGTTTTACAGCGTTACGCTCTTCGCTTCACCATCAGCGACGCAACGCTCGACAGCCTGAAATTGCCCAGATCGACCTCAAAACCCAAAGACGACCTAAATGACGCAGCGCAGGAAGACAAGCCAGCATCCCCTCTGAATGGCGTAGAGATCATAGAGCGCCTGCCTAAACCAGATCAGACTCCTCTAAACCAGAAACTCACAAACCCGGAAAACACGGAGACAGATGCTATTCAGGAAGTGGAGAAATCCGGTGCCACTTCCAGCAGCTCCACAACCCCCAGCAGTCCAGTTTCTGCAGACACAAACTCACAGATTGTTCCACCTCAGTCGCCACAGTTTAGTGAACCAATGACTCAGCTCACAGAATCTGCTGCTACGAATCAGAAAGACCGGATTTCAGGAGATACGCTGCTCCAAAGCAAACACACGTCGGTTCAGGATCCACAAGAGCAGTCGCAGACGATGCAACTTGAGTCTGCGCAGTCTCAGTCAGTGCAGCAGCAGTCATCACAGCTGGAGCCAGTGCAGCCTCAATCAGTGCAGGTGGAGTCAGCGCAGCCTTTATCAGTGCAGGTGGAGCCAGCGCAGCCTCAATCAGTGCAGCAGCAGTCACCTCAGTCTCAGTTAGCACATCATCAGTCAACGCAGCCTCAGCCAGAGCACCTGCAGCCACTGCAGTCTCCACCGGTGCAGTCTACACACACCCTCCCATCAGCTGCACCTGTCAGACCTGTCCCCCTGCTGGTAGCCAAGCCCTACTGCCAGCCCAGGAGCATGCTCAAACCTGTTAAGGTAGAAACTTATTTTTTTCATTTTGTCATTATAAGAATTACTTATAATATCTTAAATAATTTACATACTTGTTACCTTAATTTATCAGTGTCACTATCAACTGCTGAGACATTTTTTATTTATTTTTCCTTTTTTAGACATCAGGCAGAAAGTTTTCCTTCTACCAGAAAACCCCATACAATTAATCTTTCCCTTTTTATTTAGTTAATGCTATTTATAAACACCACTTTACAACTCTGGTTTTTTCAAAGCACTAAATGAAAAGTAAAAAACATCTGACAGAGAATTCTTTACTAATTAGGATTGCTATAATCTTTTTAGATCCATAACATTTATATGAGTGCATCTTATTTTAATTAGGCACTGTTGGCTTGCAGAAATGACTCACATATTACAGTGAAAGATTTTGGTGGACTCCCAAATAAAAGATGACAGTGGAGAAAAAAAAAAAACTTGTTTTAAATGGAAGATTTAATACAGAATCAAACCATCTGCAATGACCGACTGGAGATAATAAGACAGGAAAGAGACAGACAAAATAAAGATAAACACTGTAACATCTGTGATGGGACAAACAAGCAGGTTAGAAACTGCAGTTATGAGATCAAAAAGAAGAAAATCAACAAAAACACTGAAAAATCTGTGATAAAACACAAAAAACATCACCATTAGTTATAGTGACTACATTAAGGACATATCCATTCATGGCTAATATAGAATTAGAAAAAAATGAAATGTCTGCAGTTAAGAAGGTTTGGAAAATGCTTAGTCCATCATAAAAAAAAATAATTTAAATATTTTTCCTGTTTGGAGAAAGTCGAGCAGGAAGTGGGATTTATGAATATATCTTCATCCACAACCTTGCCAAATTAGACACAGCCTTTCTCCACACCTTCACCTCTTGTTCCTACATTTGAAAAGTGATGGTCGTGGTGGAATATCGGTCTATATCTATTCCTAAAGCAACAGGGGGGATTCGGGAAAAGATTTGACTTTTTGTGTTGTTATTTTGTAAATTATATTTGCTTCATTTTTTTACACATAATTTGTGCCATAATATATTGATGTCTTCTTTAAAATGGCTTAATTTAAAATGTTGTATTTGTTTTTTTATACCAAATGAAGTTGTAGTTAAAGTAACATGTCCCTCTGGGTCCTACCCCAGATGGACGGGTTGGTGCGAGTCAACGGGGAGACGACAGAGGACTCCGTTGTTTCCCCTCCACCTTCGGCCCTGCTGGACTCACTGCAGGAAAAACAGGAAAACAAAGATGTTTCCTCCAAACCGGCAGAGGAAGACAGCTCTCCTGAGGAAGCTGTTGAAAATCCAAAGACCGCAGAGCAGCTGACGCCTCCCCCGCAAAATGACAAAACGCCGGCGTCCTCAGCCTCTGCCATCAGCTCTCTGATTGGAGGACGCAGCTGCACCATCACCACCACCATCGTGACAGAACTCACTCAGACTCTGGTGGAGCCGCTTTACCCAGAGATCCAAAACAGTACGAAGGTAAAAAGCTGCATCCCTTGTTCTGTGTCTCAACTCATTCACAAAAACTGTTTTCTTTCTTTCTTTTTTTTGTTGTTATTTGATTCTATATTAAGATAGATTAATTTCAGAATCTTGAAGTTAATCTTGAAAGAAAATTCTATACAAAAATATTTATTCTGTTTGTAACTGTTTTGTAATTGTTGCACGAATATACAGATAAGTGTTCCATGTGAACACAAATAACAAATAAATAACTAATAAAATTAAAATATGTAGTAAAAATATGAGAAGTCAAGTCCTGCATATCTTCATAATCACGTAATATAAAAGTAGAATTAGACAGAAGGGAGAAAAAAAGTTTTTTTTTTTACCAATTGTATCCCACTCCAATCATCTTTGGATCTGTTGTAAAATTGTTCACAGTGGTCTCTTAATTATGGATATGCCGTTTTTTCTAGGACGTAGTTTCTGCAGAGCACCAGTAGTTTATTTAAAATTGACCTCTGAGTTGTGGGCACAGAGTAAGCCTGCGCTCATTTCCCATCATCCATTTGTTTACATGCTCTCTTGCTAGCTTACAGCTCCTCACACCTCCAGTTTAGACGAGGAAAACTAAGTCATATATGGATCTGTTTGTCTACAAGTGAATACATCAGAATGGAGATGAGCTGTACTAACTCACACACACACTTACAAGCTTTTTCCAACAACATATACGTCTGATTTGAATAAAGAAATACTCGGAAATCCATTTTTTAGCTCAATTTTATTTATATATGTCCTCCATAATCAGAAAAATGCCACAATAACATGCTAAAATCACCAAAAAACATTTTTCATTGTAGTGGGTCATTAAAATTATTTTATTATATGCAATATGTGAACTAAAAACAGCAGTCAAAGCCATTAATAATTTTCCCATATTGGATTAAAAGCATGTCTGTTTTTATTTGTTACATACATTTTCATGATGAGAAGATTTACCGTCTGTGGCTGAAGTATATTTTCCTTTAGAAGATGATGAAAATAGTCAGCAGATCCTGCTTTTAAGCTTTATTTTGTATTAAATTTGCCTCCCCCAAAGAGAAATGCAAACTCATCCTGGCTACTCTAGGGTGAAGGCAGGCTGCATACGAAACAGGGCGCGTTTAGAAACCTCCTAAACATTTATAAAAAAACACGTTATTTTTATCCACAGCCAGTTTTAACCTAGTTATAAATCCATCCCTTAGGCTGGATCCCCTGTATTGTTCCAGACTCCCATAGAGGAGGAGAAGACTGAGCCTGCTGCATCACCCAGCAATAAGCAGAAATATTCTCCCACGGTTACAGGTAAGACTTTTTTCCTGCCTCTTTTGTCTTAATCTTACAGTTATTTGAATGTGGATCTTTCTTGTTCCACAGAAGGACTTGAGGAGAGCGGTGTGACGGTGAGTTTCTCAGAACTGCTCGGCTTCTTTGTGTTTCTTTTTCATCCCTAAATTGGATCCTGTCCTGATCCTCTGTCTGGAGTTGCTGTAGTCGTACTTGTAGCCTCACCTTTCCTTTCTTTCTGTCCCTCTGGTCTCTATACCTGTGTGTTTCTCTGTGTGTGTGTGTGTGTGTGGTTATTGCTCGGGTCTGGGTAGATTGAGACCCCCATGTTGAACTTGGCTAAACGTGTTAATCACTGGGTCTGGGACCCCAATGAGGAGCGTAAACGTTTGGAAAGGTGGCAGCAGGAACAGGAACGCCTCCTACAGGTACTGAAGTGTAATGACATGTACGCACATGACTGCGAAAAAACAAAAACAAAACAGGAGACTGTTACTGTCTGTGTGTATACATGTATACATATAAGTGTGTGTTTTATGTGTGCACCATTTATGTATCTGTCATTCAACAATTGTTTTTTTTTTTTTTATCAGGAACAATATCAGAAGGAGCAGGAGAAGCTGAAGAAGGAGTGGGAGAAAGCACAGATAGAAGTGGAGGAGGAGGAGAGAAAACACAAGGAAGAGGTACAAAAAGACAAATGCAGAAAATAAGCTTTACTTTTTCCTTGTCTTTTGATTTTCTATTTTTCTATTATCATGGTGTTTTCAGGAGAGACGCATCTTAGAAGAGACTGTCACGCCCCTCAGTCCCACAGGCCTGTTGCAGCAGGGCTCAGGACACACAGCGGCCAGCGCTCCGGCACCACAAAACAATAACAGAGGGGAAGGAAACGCGTCCCTGCAGCCAAACGGGAACAAAATCCCCACAGGCAGGGAAGACCAGCATGCATCAAAGCTCCACTTCTTCCAGGGTGAGCATGAAGCGGATCTCCTCTGTGAAATATGGGAGGATGTTTTTGCTGAGTGTTTGATCAGAGTTTATAACATTGTTTTATATTTTTGGAGATTCTTCATGTGACGGGGAGCCTTCAAAGAGACCAGAACCGTGGAAAACTGCCTCCTTGGACCGCAACCCACAACTGAACCAGACCCAGAATGTTAAAAGGTTTGAGCACATGTGGGATGACATGTTACAACATTGATGAAAAGATGGCTTATGTCCATGTGGATACTCAAGGGAATGATCAGCTTCATGTGAAGGTTAAAGACAATCGTCTTCTTTTGCAATATTTCAGATTCTCCTGCTCCTTTACACACCTTTTTAGGAGCATAAAAAGTCAATCACACTTTCAAACGTATCAAACGTTCAACTCATTCTGGACTTTACTGGTTGAACTTTTGGTTTTGATATATTGTGCAGTTTTTAGGATTTTACGCAATTTATGCATTTTTTTTTTTTTTTGGCCCCAGAGAAATGAGAAATTCTTCAAATACTTTGTGTACTTTGAAACCTATGCAATATTGGTATCAAAACATTCAGCATGTTCAGGTCATTCATGCTTCTACTTTTGATGTTCACAAATTATACGGTTTTTGAAATTTTATGCAATTTTTCAAAAACTCTTCAAATTCTTTGTACAATTTTGAAACCTATCCAATATTGGTTTTAAAATCTTCAGCACGTTCAGAACATTCATGTTTGTACTTTTTGTATTCATACCTTTTACGGATTTTAAAATTTTCCCAATTTTTATCATTTATTACAAAATTATTTAACTCTTTGTGCACTTTCTCCAATTTCCACAAGTTTGGTATCAAAATGTTCAGCACTTTCAGGACAATATTCAGCAATTAAAGGAAATTGCTTCAGCATCTTCAGCGACAACATTCAGCAAAAAGCATTCACATTAGTATTATCCCAGGTAATGCAACTTCTAGTTTCAGTTGTAATTACATTTAATTTAATACTTGTGATTGGAGAAAGCTTAAAGACCCACTCTGATAAAAAAAAACAAGTTTTTGTGCTTTTTAACATATTCTTGTGTCATTTTTCTGATGATGATGGAGGACATATACAGTATAAAGAAAATGGAGCTAAAAAGGCATTTTTGAGTATTTCTTTATTTAAATTGTTGAGAATTGGGAGCAGACAAAAAGAATGTAGTTTGAAAGAGAAGGGGAAAGGGGCCGGGGTTGCTCCGTGCCAACAGTCCCACCCACAACTCAGAACTATGTAGAAACTATGTCATAGAAAACGGCAGGCTTTTTTTTAAATTATTTTGGCTAAAAAGAGCATCATCATAATTAAAAGACCACTGGGTACACTTTTAAAATAGATCAAAATATTTTTTGTACATTTTAAGAGGGAGATTTGCAATTTTGAAATTAATTTGATTTTAACAGCCAGATAAGTGAGTACAACTGATTAGTGATCATGAGAAATAACAATTGAGACAAATGTTAAAGTTTGTGCTGCTCACATTTCCAGATCAGGATCGCATGATGTTGTAACAGGGAAAGAGCAGTCCACACCGTCCCCTCCTCAGCCTCCCTCACCCAGCAGGTGATGCCAAAAACACTCTCAGAGTTTGCACCAGCTGAGGTTTGATTGATTCATACTCCTGAACACATTAACTCTAAATATTTTCCTTGCATTTCGGTCCAGGTGTGTCAGTGGAAAGCGGCTGTGTTCTGGTTGTTCGAAACCCTTGGGGAAAGGAGCTGCGATGATCATTGATACTTTGGGCTTGTATTTCCACATGGGGTGTTTTAAGGTACATATTCAAACACGTATGTAAAATTGTTTTACATAGACACAGCATTTAACCTGAGGATGTGCAAAATACACTGTGAAATTTGCCCAAATGCTGTTTTCGAGATCTCCCACCCTACACATTTTCCAGCTCTCCCTGTCTTGCTTGCTGCTGATTACCTGGATCAGGTGCTCAGTCAGTCAGAGTGTGGAGACACCTGAATCAGCCAATCAGCTGCAGCAAGGGAAGGGAAGCAGGAAACAGGCAGGGTGGGAGAACTTGGGGAGACATGATTTAAAATTAATGAACTTTTTTTTTTTTTAAGTACCAAAAAACAAGGTTCTTGTGTGTTTCATGTATTTCAACTTGTGAACAGTGTGGTGTGTGCAAAGGACAGCTGGGAGACGCCACTGCAGGGACGGATGTAAGGATTCGTAATGGACTGCTGAGCTGTCATGAATGCTACATTGCATCAAGGGGTGAGAACATATCTCTGTGCTTCTACTTTTAATTATTTTCATTGACTTTGAGTGTTTGTCTTTTAGAGTTAAACATTAACTTTTTTAGCAGAATATAACTAAAATGCATTTTTAACGGGGAGGGGAACACATCATGTTCTCTGAAGTCAAAATATATCAAAAAACAATCTTTCAGTGGGAAAAATGTAAAATAAAAGACACATGTCAACGTGTCCTTTAGGTTTTTTTTTCAGAATTCAAAAAAGCATTTGATTGTTTGTCTATAGAAAGTGCAGGAGATGACCTAACCAGGATGTTCATAACAACATTACCACCATTTGTGTTTTTAAAAAAAATCCAAATGAGACTGATACAGAACACAGAGAAAAATCAAGTTTATCTAAAGTTTATGGGAATAAAATTAAGTAGAACTGAACCCTTTCATGCCTGAATTAATTTACAAGTATTAAAACAAATATGTCCAAGTATTTTTTCTGTTTAAAGTGATGCTAAGTTAAGTGAAGTCTTGAATTTAATGGTTTATTCCGAATCAGCGTCATACAGTGTGAGGGGGTTAATTTATTTTTCATCTTTAATTTAGTAGAAATTTGTGGAACTACATAAAAAAACAACTGTTTTTTAAAAAGGCAGTTCAGCTCGTAACTGCAGTTCATTTTTGTTTAGCAGCTAATCCTATTTTTAAAATGTGACCCTGAGTATCAAATACATTTTACAGAAGTTTTCCTAGAGTTTAATTTTAGATAAGAGAGAGTCTCAAAGAATTTAGGAAAAAAACTGGTATTTAAGACAAAAAACTAAACTTTAGTAGATTTTAATTTTGGTTTCTTTTGATTTTTGCTACATAAAACAGTAAAGATAGAGTGTAATAATAGATGGGTCTGATAAGATTTCTCTTTTCAAAATAAATATATATTTAACTTATTTTTAATGTAATTACATTTCAAAATATTAAATGTCTTTTTTTTAACCTCTTAGATAAAATTGTCACTATGTCTCTTGCTTTAATATTATTAATGACTCAAATTGGGATCCAGTTGTATCAAAACACCCTCTGTTTGTTTGCAGGCAGAGGTCAGCCCACAACCCTTTGATAACCCCTCCTTGGAACTGGAACCTCTGCAGATGATGACTGGAATGAGAACAATTCTGGAACTTAAAGTCCTGTTCTGGGAATCCTGGAAGAGTCTTGAAATCTACAGTTCCTGCATCATCTTTCTCCTGTGATGCAGCTTGGATTTTAGCGTTTATGACAGTGAAACTGGACCCACTTTTGGACAACACAGCATTAAACAATGTACTTCCTGATGAGATACACGTCTACTCTCCTGTTTTAAACTGCACAGCATGGACAAACTCAAGAAAGCAGTATGTTTAGGTTCCTGCACACGCCGCTCCATATGTTCTCTGCTAAACACTTTGGGCTGAACGTCGCTTGTTCCTGATATCTGGGCTCGTTATAACTCCTGCTTTTGCACTGGTCATGTGACTGCACTCTCAGTGTGATGCAAAGTGATTCAGGTTGCAGGTTGAAGTAGCTTGCTTGACCTTTGTTATGCCTTACTCGTACCCTCTCATTCATTTAAAGTTTTGTGTTTACAGTTTTGCATGAACATATATAAGTTATGAGTATTTCTCAGCGAACACTTGAGCTTGATCTCTTTTTTCTTTTGTGTCACTCCCCTTTATGATAATTTGATAGATTTAAGAATCCGGCCTACTTACGCAAGTGTTTTATTCGTACTTTTTTTTTTTTTTCAAAAGTAAGAATGCATGTTGTGTGATAATACTGTTTGTATTTGGCATAATTTCCCCTCTTTAGGTTCTAGTTTTCTTTATTCTCATAGATTATCTTCATATAAATCAGTGCCTTATGTAATGAATGCAAAGGTGAGGGTTTTATCCCCACACTGACCTTCGGGTCTCGGCACATTATGTATGTGTGTGTGAGTGTAAGCATGTGTAAATGTGAATGCATTGTGGGATTAGACTTCAAGCACAGTTCCATACCAGCAAAAAAAATGTATAAATAAATATTTCCTACTTACCAGCTACCCTTTACCACTCCACCAATGAACTAAACCAATGACACCATGTGTTTTGCTGCTCCCATCTTAATGATTTCATCCGCTGTCTGCCTCTTTCACAACTGTTGCCTCCCCAGAGAATGAGCCGAATCACTCTTTCCTCTGTCCCGCTTACATTTGGACATGAGTCTTTTTCCTCCTGGACACAGTTCAATGTGTTGTCTTTTATAGCAACTGTATTACGTTTAACAATAAAAACATTTGAAATTATCCTCCTTTACATGCGTCCTTTTAATTAGTCCAAATTAGTTTTAAGTAACCAGTTAAAAATAATATCTAAAAATGTTTAGCTTAAATTTCTGTGAAGATTCATCTGGCTCTTGTGATCACAGGATTTTACTGAGGGTAGCTGGACATTATAGACTGTCCTAATCTAGGCCTCAAGGGCCGGCGTCCTGCTGGTTTTCCAGAAATACTGCCTTATTGGCTGCTGATTACCTGGATCAGATGTGTTAAGCCAATAAGGAGCATCAGCGGCAGGTTGGTTTAGAAAACAGAGCCTGGATTTGGAGGTCTAAACTAAAAGTGAAGTCTACTTTGTATGCATTATCTATATATTGTAAACTTAAAATGTTCCAATTTAGTCTGCAGAAGTATCCAGGTAGGCTACATAGTCTTTAGTATACTTGCCATACGTGCATAAAATAAACTTTAAGTGTACTACTTTTTGCTTTTTGTAGATTTTTTTTTCTTATTGTATTTTTATTTTTTGTACAGACAGCTAATACAAGAAATAGGGATAAATATTTACCATCTATGAACATGTTTTTTGCCTTTTTCTGAGTTCCGCTTACTCTTTCTTGTAAAGCGGAACTGTTTAGCCAGGAACAAATGTTCAACAGAAGCCGGACCACATATGGACAGAACCAGAATTTTCCGCTCATATTTTCCCGTCACTACTATCTTAAATAGGAGCTAAAGTCATGCCATATCTCACTGTTTCTTTGGTTCTTCACGGTGTCTAAATAGATGGACTTACAGAGAGCTTCTGCTCGTGCAGTAAGTACTTATTGTTTGTCTTTAAACGGCAGTTTCGCCACCTACTTACCTGACTAGCCAAAGTAGTTGCTAGCTATTTAGCATTGTTTGCTAAAAACAACAAGGAGCTGTGACTGCGTTTATTTGAGGAGTTTGCTAGCTAGCAGTTTTTCCCTTTGGCATTACAAGCAGAAAATGTATATATTATCCGAGTCATCCTGTTTGTCATAAAAGTGTGTGTTTTTTTAAATCTGCGCAATCTTTGCCTAAAAATGGCCAATCATAAAATGACGTTAAGTGAAGTGAAGTTTTTTTTTTTTTTTTTTTCTTGACTTAACTCAGCAGGCAGGTCCTTCAGTAGACATGACCCAGAGCACAGAGGAGGACACTTTGGTGGACGGACCACTGATCTCTGCTGATGCACTTCACTCTGCCATCAGGAGAGAGTTTCAAACGTTGCCAACACATCTTCATGCTGGCTTGTTGTCTCTTCTGCATGTAAGAAACTCACACTTAGACGTTTTATATCTTCTATCTTTTTGAGAATTACATCATATAAAATCCTTATAAACAGTGATTTTACTATATGCACATTCGTAATATATTTAACACAAAATTCCTTCAACCTGGATAGGCCATTTGTGGCTATTTATAAAGGAAACCAGCTTTTAATATTTAATTATATACACAATCTTTAGCTAAATTTTATATTAAAAAAATACAAAATATGTTTTAATTTCTTTAAGTTTCTGCATAGACTTTAAGCTGCAAAATTATTTTCTTCTGCTTAGGCTTGGCAACCCTTTTGTTTCCTGTGTTGTCATAAGACTGTCACAAGACGTTTCGCTCTAAATTGCTCTATAATGACTCCTTCTCTCTTTTCCTAGATTGTCTACGTTGTGTTGTCAATATGCGTGGCTGTTTTGTGTGTGCTGAAGTTTGGACAAGAGGAGAAGTGTATGGACTTTCTGGGCAACGAACAAGGCAGCAGTATCATCGTGTACGCCAAGGTGTGTCTGTGGGTGCTGGTCCTGGTGTTCTCCCTCTGTGTGCACCGTCATCACGATAAAGTTCGTAGCAGAGGATACCTGCAATTTTACAGACAAACACGGCGGCTGAAACATCTGCCATTCGCAATACACTCTTCAGGTAGATCCATACACAGAATTAACTTAGTTACTTATCACATAAAAGTCCAACAGGTGGCAGTAAAGAGTGTTTTTTTTTTTTTTTTCTCTTAATAGGAAATGCTCTGTTGTTGATCGTTCTGTCAGCAAGACTTTCACAGACGATGCTCACCTACATCCTTCTCAGCATTCTGGGGCTGGAGTTTTTGTTGACTTTCCCATGTCTACTGCATTACGCAGGTAAAGGCACATCTCATTATTGTAACATATTTAAGATGATCACTCAAGTACACATAACTAGGAGGTTGTTTTTTTATAAAATATTGTAATGAATTTTTTATGGTATTATGGCGCACAAACATTTTATCTCAAGAAAGTTTAGTTACAATGTAACAAATTATGATTTTTAACTTAATCTTATAACAATACACAAATGCACATCTGCTGATACTCAGTCTCGTCTGGAATTTAACATGTGGTCCATAAAGAAAAGTAAATTAATTTTTTTTCTTGTTGGTAATGAGGATGTCGCAAGATTCTGTTGTAAGAACGAAGAGTTAAATTAAGAACTGCCATAGTTTGGAAGCACAAACACTGAGATATGTTATTCAAATGTTTACAATACATTTGCAGATAAAAAATAAAGTATTAATTGAGGAAGACGGGTTAAAAGAGTGTGTCCTAATATGAACCCCCAGCAGTGTAAGCATGTTGCAGCATAACTAATAGCAATGCTCTGGGTCACTTAAAAACACAAAGGTTCTTGCCAATGGAAAGGCTTAGTGCAAGGTTAAGGGCTAATGAAGATATTTTTAGGGATCTCACCATCATAATTCAAAGGGGTGCTGGTTCACTGGAGTGGGGGGCCCATTCAACTATGTGATATTAAGGATTTGACGTGCCTATCTTCAATTTCCCCACTAACTCCTTGAGTATTGGCATTAGGAGACTGTGAGTAGGTGAATGCTTTAACTTATGTATGGATAATTTTCATTTATTTCATTGTTTGTTTCACATCAGACCACCCAGTGTTTTGTGTTTTTTGTGTTATGTTTTGTACAAATGAGGAAAAATGTGAGTAAAATGTGATTGATAAGAAGAAGAAAAAAACACACAAAGGGAAGAGACAGATGGGGTTGACCAGCAAACCAGAAATACAGTGTTCAGACAAAATATAAAAAATGATAAAATGTGTTATAAAACCATCAATCTTCTTTTTAGGATGTATGAAAGCATATTTTGAATAATGTTTTGTCGTTTTAGCAAACTCTCTTCTCTACTATCACTTATCTTGATCTGGTGAAGCTGATTTCCATTAGTGTTTCATCCAGAATATGAGCTTTTTATGGATAAAGTTAAAAAGTTTAATGGCCGTTATAATTGCAGTCAGTGTTAAAATCACATAAACGGGGAACATTTTACATTTGTATTTTAGATTTTTAGACTTTTTTTAATGTTTCTATATTGTGTGTAATCATAAAAAAGACTACTTATTATTTTTGATCAAATTTATGTAGCCTTTTGCAAGAATAATGCATGCACCATTAAATGTACCAGGTGTTGGCACGTTTTTCATCCAGAAAAGGCCTTTTCGGCAGACTTTTCTAGCTTAATGATGGCTTATCATCATAAGAGTGTAGGTTATCCTGCTAATCACAAAATAATAATTTTAGGAGCACAAATTATAGGAGAGCAAAGTATGATTTTTTTATGTTATAGTCTTGATCTTGTGGACAACTAAATTGTCACGGTGTAGAAACTGCTCTCTTCTTACAAAACAATGGAATCATATTAGAAATTTTAATGCAGTTTAAAGGTTTTGAGCCCTGAAGGCTTCATGTTACAAAGATCCTGTCCAAGGATCCAGAAATGTACAATCAGCTCACAACTTTTCTTACTTTACGTTTTTTTAACCATTTGTCTCCCTGTCCAATGCTTCTATTAGCTGGAATATTAAATATTGAAACCAAACAAACCTTCAGATTTTGAAAGAACAGGTCCTTTTAGGAAATAAAGACCCAGGTCACGCAGGTGCTCGTCTGAAAAAGATAAAGATTCAATTGAATCACAAGAAGACACAATCCTTGTTCATCTTTCTTGCCACATGTTATACATTTATATTTGTTAAACAAGATTGTAAAGATTTTGATTTCCTAATTAACCAAATACATGCAGTTCTGAACATTAAAATAAGCCACCTTTATGAAAACACTCGATCTATATTTAAACTCCAGCTTAAAGGAAAAAGCTACAGCTTTTATACTTTTATCACAATTTGAAAATCAGCAGATCCCCATAGAAACTCTGCTCAATTTTTACATTTTTGTAATCATCAAGCCAACAAGTTGATGCTGTTTTGTTAACTGCAATTCCAGCTGTAGCTGTAGAGACACACCCTGGAGATTACATTACACCCACATGCACTCTTCCCCCACTCTCCATCCAAGTGCATTTGCATCACAATACCTGCCCTGCCCTTTTCAAACTCGACAGCATAACAATCGTCCATTCAGCTTCTGGTCCATCCTCCTGCTCCTGGCTGATCTGCTGGTGCTTTTCTCCTGACACAAACACAGAGCAGTCTTTGCCGGATGCCAATGTGTGGGTTCGAAAACATCTCGACCCCATCCAATATTTTCCTGTAAAACAAGATGCCAGGTATTAAATGTAACATGATAAAATTGTTTCATAAAGTTCAATGAAAAGTTTGAGTTATAGCCATTTTAAATCTGAAGCCCTTCCATGAGGAAAACTGCAGAAAGAGACTCCTGCAAAAGTCTTAAAAATTTTGCAGATTTCTTTATTCATTCTATCATTTTTCCCCTAATAGTTTCTTCACAGTTTGCATTCATTTGTGTAAAAGGTAATAAAAATGTAAAAATCTTCAATGATAAATTAAAGAAAGTCTCTGTAAATGTCAAAGTACATTTAAGAGGATGCTCCACCTCGACACATTTAGTGAACAGATTTGTTTATAGTTCAAACGGTTATGTTACTATTGTTAAATAATAATGACAATCATAAAATACTTTCATAGAGAAAAACAGAACACTGTACAGATGTAAGATTGACTGAGTGGCGTCTTATTATCCTGCATGGCTGCAAAATGTTTGACAAATTCCCTAACAAAGATTTGAATCAGGTTGATTTTCTCTGTTAAATTAAGGAAGACTTTCAACAACGGTTTATGCACTATTAGAAAACACCAAAGCTTTTACAGTGACTGTATTGAGTCTCTTTCTGTAATATCCTTTATGAGTCGAGATAGGGAGTCCACACAGACACACACGTGAGAGAAATGGTCTGCAAGTTTAGGTGGTAAGAGCCCATTGCCTCAGCTGCTTCTGACAAAATTCAGAATAATTGTTGGCTTGGTTTCAGACCTTTTTCTGACGAGTTTGTCTAAAAGAGCTTTCGTCACTTAAATGATCTGGATGGAGTTGATCGTGCTTGTGGTGGAAGTCTGAAGGATACGAATGTATAATCTGGGCCTCAGCCAAAAACTATAAAGCAACACATGCAGTTTTCAAAGGGAATAATTAATGAGGAACATGTTTATTGTCACATATGATTTAAAACCCAATGCTGTTACTACAGCTTTACCATCTGTCCTGTTTGATTAATACTAAAGTTAAAGTATTCTGTGCTGGCATCAACCTGATCAGTGTAATTTCAATTTCAGCCGCAGTTGTGATCCTATAGTGTTAATTATTTTGTTTATAGACTTGTTGTTATTGTAAATTGGAAAAATATATATATATATTTTTATTCATGAAGAATTTAATCTGTGGAAAACAAACATTTTGTGTTTTATAATTATACTCTTGAAGGCAAATTGTAGCTGTGTTGATTAAATGTATTAATCAATCTAATCTCAATAGATCAATAATCAATCAAAACAAGTATAGATCGATCTAAAAAATGATGCTAAAGTCCGCTAACTTGATGCAAACGGATAATGAGATTTCCCATTGGACGGCTAATGCTAACACTCAGTCGAACTGAACATACATTGCTGAATAAATGAACATCTTTATTTACTAAAAGGCATCAATTTCCTAACTCTTTTGATGACATATTTTTTAAGTAACCTTTTGTGGTCTTTAACACCGTTTTTTTTTTTCTTTTCTCATTCTTTCTTCTTCTTCTGGAATAAGGTGTAATTCTATAGCACAATCACCACCTAGTGGCCAAACGGAAATGCAATCCAAGAGAGGCAGAATAATTGTTGGAGCCTCTTTGAGAATCCATGCAAATCCATCCATAAATTATTAATGTAATTTTAACCTATTATGCCCATATGTGTAAATTGTGTAAACTCAAAATTAAATAAAAAAAAAAAGAAAAAATCAGATTTGAACCAATCAGGCTCTGATGCATCAAACTGATTCTATAAATTATTGGCTACACCCAGCCCTATTCATTTATATGAATTAATACTCCACATTGAGAAGGGACGTTTTCATGAAAACATGTCTGAACATCATATTTTTGTTGGCATAAAAAAATCAAGCAATGTAGTTTTGTGTTTTAAAGTATTAATGGATGTTTACTTTCAATATACCGTAACGCGTTAAAACTCTTCACAGTATTCTGATGTAGCTTGCTATCAATTCAATCAACTGTCCTCCAAGTGCGTAAAGGGGAAAAGATGTTGGAACAGAGGATATAGAAATGGTAGAATCTGTATTCAGAGGAAATCCATTTAAAAGCGTTGTTTGTCAGCTGAAGGGCGCAGATTGTAGGTAAAGATATCAGAAAGCCAGGGAGAGAAGATAAGAAACACAAAGATTTAACGTAGCCAAGGGGAAGCCTTCTGCCCCCTCTGCATGCATTGTCTCTGTGTTTACAGTGCCGGTGATCCGGTGTGTGGTGGGGTACATCTGTTCCTCCGCTGCATTCCTGCTCAGATCAGTGCAGTCAGGCATGATGCAGGCCGAGCAACGCCTCTGCACACCAGGCCTACTTACATCCAGCCGAATGCTGGCAGATGCCGAGTCAAGGTGACGTCAGAGAGGCCATAAAAGAAGATGCTTTTTTTACAGGAAGCACAGAAGGAGATGCAGCGCCTGCAGCTATGAAGTCCATACAGGAAGGCCTCGTTAAAGCACTCTTTGAAGTGCATACTGATTGTAGCTGTGTGTGTGCATGTGCCTGTGTGTTTGAGGTTTTCTGTATGTTTCTGCCTCTCATTTGAACATGAATGCCCCCCTTCTATAGAGCTCTATGCACATCAAAGCCCCGTGGAGGCCTTCAAAGGCTCCACATATAAAACATCTCTTTCTTACTCATTGTCAGGTCAGAACTTAGTGTAAGCACTGCAGGGCATGTGATTGTCTCACACAACCCCATCCCATACACATATGTGTGCGCAGAGATCCAAAGAGAGCCGAAGTTTTCTCACTTAAAAAGATGAAGTTTATCATAAGTACATTTCAAGATCAAATGGGGAAAATTGAAATGGAATGACATACTGCAGTGAGGCAGGAGTTCATTAGAAATTTGTCTCTTGCCGCTAGCTTACACCCCTCCACACCCCCAAACTAACATCACAGCTGCAATAAAAATGTCGAGCAATATCAGAGCTGCATAGATTTGAGCCAAACGCCAGCTCAGATGAGGACCACGAAGGCATACATGTATCTATTTGTCTGCAAGTAGATAATTCAGACTGGAGTGGAACAGCAAACGTGTTTGTTCTACATCACAAATATACTTTTTTCTTTTTCCAAGAGCTGTTTTGCGTCTGTTCCTGATTCAAAATGATTCGAATAAAGAAATTAAATGTTAAGCCTTCTTTTCTTCATATGTGTCCTTCAACATTAGTAAAATTGCTGCAAGAACACGTTAAAAACAACCAAAAAACACAATTTTCATTTGAGTCTTTCTTTAGCTTTTCTGTCCTCCACCAACATCTTGGTCAAACAGTCCCTTCTAGATTCTGAAGGTTTCTTTTGATCCACTAATTATTGCTTTGCTGGCCCAGGTTTCTGACTCAAAGATAGGCATGAAAAAAAAAGGAAAAAAAGATAGTGCATTTCTACAGACATGGACAAAGTAGCTCCCATAAATATTCCTTACACTTTTAGTCACCTCATGTCAAGTTTTTGCATTATCAGCTTCAACCAGCTACCTATGTGTTGATGAAGTTCTCTGAGCTGTAACCACCCTTCCGTGTGATGTTCTGCAATAAAACGGTGAGAAAAGTTTGTCAGATAGCACGTTTGAATGATCTCAGTCAGGTGTTTTCTTGTGTGGTTTCACAGTGCATACGACATGGTGCTATAGTAGCTGTTGTCACCCCGACAGCTTTGTTTTATCACTTGGAAATGTGCACTTATTGGTGGATGATTGAAGCCTCTTAGATGTGAATAGAGTGGCTTTGAGCAGGTCTGTCCGGCACAACATTGTCTAACAGGAAGGTGTGAAATGTGCCACTAGCTTTACACTGCTCCCTGCATCCACCCAGCCCTTCATCTGGTGCAACCACATAACTTTTACTGTTTTCTTTCAGTCCTAAACACTTATTTGACTAACTCTTATGATGCTGATGTTTTTGCATGAAATCTTCTTTCAGCTGCAACAACAGTATTGCTGATATTGAAAACTATTATTCATACAAGATTCCATAAATAATCTGTTTTTTTTAGTCCTGCAACTACTAACTAAATTTAAATAAAATACATAAAAATAATCTTTTAAAAATGTAATAAATAATCATATTTATTCTAAAGCAAAATTTGAAACTTATGCCATTTCTAAATATACAGTGAGCATATATTAATCACTTTCATAAAATTGCTAAAATGTGATTACATTTTAGAAAACAAAATTTAATTTATTTCTTGTTGCTTTTACCTTCTTTCAGAATTTCAAACTACTGGACACGAAAACAACGAAGTTTTGACGTATTTTTCAGTGTTTATCAACTCCTCCCCTAAAGTCACAGACTAATCCTAACCCTAAATCAAACGGAGCAATATATAAACACTTCTCATAACTCATCTTAACACTAAAAAAATATATTCCTTGTACGTAAAAAAACCCATTGAACATTTATAACACTATAAACATGAAGTAATTTATTTTATTAAACAGAAAAATACTAAATGCATTCAAGAAACAAACACAACAATAATTTGCTTTATTTTGGTTGTGACTATAAGCAGGAATTCAATTCATTTTCTTTTATTCAACTGTTTTATATAGTCCAATACTACAAACGAATTGCCTCATTTAGCTTTACGGCTCACATACGTTTTCTGTTTGTTTTATTCTTTAGAAAATGTAATATAAATTGTGTAAGAGTTCAGTACTCCTATTTAGTCATTATTTGCAGTAAAACACATTAAGAAAAGTGTTTTTTAAAATTTTTAAATCTAAGCTTTCCTTGCTTTTTATAACTACTTCTCTCTAACAGATCCTTGCCTGCTGTTTCCCCGTTTACACGCACCCTCACAAACACACAGAATTAGGGCCTCATTATGCAGGAATGTGCTTGCATTTCTTTGGATTGTGTGTGAGTGTGGATGCCAGGACATTGAACTGCAGAAAGGTAAAGACGGCGCTCTTTAGAGCCTCCCTGACAATTTCCTTTGGCTAATGACGCCCAAATCTTATCAAGACAACTCCCCCTTTATCTGCAGCATCCACTGGAGTTCAGCCACTACCAGCATTTTTTTTTACTCCTCTTATTAATACCTCATCCACATGCACCTCCACTTTGCTGCCAGCCCCACCCTCAGTGAAGCTTTGTGTTTGGGGTGTGAGAATTAGAGGCTGGAGTGCAGGATGTGGCACCTCATAAGTGCAGGATATAACAGTTGATGTGTGTTTAAGGGAAAGGGGAATACCAACTCTTATTTAAAGCTTTACTTATTTGTTTGAACAAAATCAAAACATTCTCCTGATTTATATAGACTCTGTTGTCACAAACTACTTCTACAGCATGTTTTCGATCTGTGTTTGCAGTCAAAGTGATGCAGTTCAACCGTGAGCGTGCTGCGCCAGATGTAAACCAGGAGGAGCTTTCTCACTCCTACAGTGTGACGAGCCAACCCATTGAGACCGGCTTCAGGTACACACGTTCCGCTGTTAGCTTTGGCACTGTTGATGTCTGCAAAGTAAATAAGTAAATATTTATTTATGTATTGCCTTGTACAGATATAATCACAAAGTGATTCACAAAAGGGAAAGAGAGCATTTAATTAAACAGAAACAGGAAATAAGGGGAGCATTTTAAATCTTGTGGAAATTTTCAGACAATAGAGGAAATATATAAAGAGAGTTAGGCTTAAAATTGCATGTCTGAGTATTGATTTATGCAAATTGTTGGGAATCAAGAGCAGAGGAAAAACACTGTTGGGTTTGGGATGTAGAAAACACGTTGGCCGGACCACAGGCTTCACTTGTAGACGACTAGATTCAGGCACATCTTTGTTTTCCTCATCTGACCTCCCATCCGGC
Source organism: Oryzias melastigma (assembly GCF_002922805.2). Taxonomy (NCBI): domain Eukaryota; kingdom Metazoa; phylum Chordata; class Actinopteri; order Beloniformes; family Adrianichthyidae; genus Oryzias; species Oryzias melastigma. The sequence continues at coordinate 14,265,997 of NC_050512.1, forward strand.
TGGATAGCTCCAATATCTCTCACCATTTTTGTTGCACTGGTAATGTTAGGTTGGGGTGGTGAGCGGCTCAAGGTAAGCAGGAAAGCATGTAAACAGATGGCTGACAGGCTTGCTCTGTACCAACAGTTTCACCCACAACTTGGAGGAAAATTTCAGATGAAATCCTGTCTCTCAGCAGAAACTGTCCTACAAAATGACTCAAGTTTTTAAAGTTTTGGCTAAAAATGTCATAGTCATAGTTAAAAGACCACTGGGAATGCTTTTACCGTAGAAAAATTATCTGGAATACATGTTTTGTATTCAGGATTTACATGCATTTGATCATTCTGACTATCTGGAATACATGTTTTGTATTCAGGATTTACATGCATTTGATCATTCTGACTACATTTAATTTATTGCACACTTCAAATTGAAGCTTTTGACCCAATGAAGAGGTTGTAATAGAAATTGTTATGCACTGAATATGAAGGTTGTTTTTTTTTAAAAAAACTACTATGTTCATCTACCATGTTCAGCCAGGATTAAAAATCATTGTAGGTCTTGATGGCTTCCTTGCTGTTTGGTGAAATAAAATTGCTGCACAATGCATTTAGAGCAAAGTATGACCATAAGTTAGGAAACTAATTCATTTTATTATTATTTTTTTTCACAGAGGAGCATCTGCTCTGGAGGAGGTGGTGGAGAAGCAGGCCGACCTGATAGAGTACCTGAAAGATCGCAACAGTTTGCTGAGCAAAAGGCTTCTCAACCTCACTGCTCAGCACTAACTACACTCTGGTCCCTTTCTTTGTTTGTCTGTGCCATCCAGCCACAAACACTCAGAGAGCCTTGAGGTTTTACTGCACTGAGAGACAAACTGTGAGTTCAAAAGAGCTGGATAAATACTAAAGCACCTGTACACTCAGACTTCAGCCCGCCGCCTTTTCTGTGAGGTGTCCTCACTGGAGATTCACAGATAAAAAAGTGGAGAAATGGGACTGAGGTGAGGAGTCACGGGTCACAGATCAGAGGTGAAGGTTTTTCTCTTTATCATTCCCTTGACCCGCAGCGACCCGTGTGCCGCGGCTTTTGTTACTTCAGGAGAAACGGAGCGGAGAGATCGGTTGTACAAAGGAAAGAGAAGTTATCACATGTCTGGATTTAAAAAAAGAGGTTATATCCTGCTGTTTTATCTGAGTGTTTTTCTCTTGACATGTTTTACAGTAATTTTGTGAATTATTTTGTGTACTTTGATTCCAATAAAATGTGTTAATATTCCCACATTTTTAATTTGGTTACTTGCAGCTTTTGGTTTTATAATTACTATAAATTTAGATTAAGTTATTTTTTATGCTGAGGATTTAGAGAACACTGAAAGTTGTTTTTGTATAAACCTTTTGCGTGTAAATCTATAGTTTTATGTTGGGCTGGGTTGATAAAATTGATTAATCGATCTAAGCTCAATAGATCAATAATCAATCCATAAAAGTACAGATAGATCTAACGCATAATGCTTAAGTCCGCTAGCTTGATGCTAACGTATAATGAGATTTCCCATAGGGCGGCTAATGCTAACGCTCAGTCGACTTAAACATAGATTGCTGACTAAATGAACAAATAATCTAACAGGCATAGATTTTCCAAACTCTTGATTTTTGTTGCCTATACTTTCTTCTTCTGGAATAAGATGTAATACTATAGTGTGATCGCCACCTAGTGGCTAAACTGAAACGCCCTCCAGGAAAGGCAGAACAATTGTTGGAGCTTCTCTGTTTGAGAATCCATGTATCAATGTACGTTATTAACAATCTCATTATTGTTTCACTAATACACTCTACAGTATGTGAGATTAATATGAATTTCTTCCAAACTTATTTACATTATTAATGTATTTCCAAACAAATGTGTCTAAATGTAAACTGTGTTAACACTTTTTATCTCCCATGAGTCTTCTTCTGAGGACCCGGTGCTGCATGTCATGCTAAAAAAAAGACCTAAAAATTAGTTTAGTATTAACTTTGACCCTTCAAAGCTGCCATCTTTTCACATTTCACTCTGGCCAAGTGGAACAAAATCTACACACATGTATTAGAAAAGCTTAAAATGTACTTTAATAAACATTTGAAGTGCATACATACATTATTAACACTTTATAAGAAGACATTTACAATTCTTTGGTCCGTAATACATAGGACTTTGAAATGATGTTTGGTGCTTTCCCGATGGGATTTGCAGTCTTTGGGCTGCACTTCTCTCAGCTGTAACATGCATTTCAAAGCAGATTGGATTGATCCATCCATAATCCTGCTCTGAGGTTGGCTTGGAGCACACTCCACGGATATCCACTTCTATATCCCTGTAGGTCTTGTAAACTTGGTTTTATCCACGTCAATGTTTTCCACCATTGTCTGCAAAAAAAAAAAAAAGCACTTAAAAGCTGACACAAGTCTCTAATAACAGCCTAGGAAACACCTGTTGTCTCCTTCACCCACTTTTCTCTCCAAAGCCAAAAGCACTAAAACCTTCATTGTTAGTGAGATTTACGTCTGACCCTTGCGTTGCCCTGTTTCAAATGAACACCTCTGCTACTAATCACATACACCCTTTCTACTGCCACCGCCTGGCGATGTAACCTGGTTTGGCTCCAGACATCCTGCAGCTTGAACAGAAACATGTCTCACCTCAGGGAAAAGGTACTCTGGAGTGCAGGGGCATGCAGCGTCTGTGTAGGCAGTGGTGTCTGTGGTATTTCCTCCTCAGGTTCAAGAAATCTGAAATGGAATTTCTAGTTTTATTTTGTTGATCGGCACACACAGAGTATCATACTTTCTTCAGTGCTTTCATGATGAACCTGGTTCTTTCATGTCAAACACCTGGAAACTAACAGCTGGACTCACAGACCTAACACGTGATTATCTTTAAAGAGTCCTAATAAAAATCCACTTCAGCTTCAGCGGTTCAGCCAGCCAGCAAAGCCCAGGAAGAGATAAACTAGATGACTTTATGACCCCCACCCCCCAGCACCTCCCACAGCCCACCCGAGCTCCTCCAACAGAACCTGCCCCTC
>NC_050512.1:14269356-14271628 GCF_002922805.2 Oryzias melastigma
CTGCAGATACCGAACTTGGATTTGCACGCAAATGCGCATGCGTAATTGTGCCACAACTTTAAAATAGATATGTTTGCTATTTTCCCTCACTTGTAACTAGAAAAGTTGTGGATACTTGATTCAGTGTTCGAAAATACACACTTGAAAAACAATATTGTCAAAAAAAGTAAAGGGACTAAAAGGCGCTTTAATTGTTGTCATGGTTACAAATTGCTACAAGTACGCATTTACTGTAGAATGCGGTCTGAATCCACTGACGGATAACGGGGCATGCGCACAGCCACAAGTTAAAATGAAACTATTTTCTTGTTACAATTGGTAAGTCAATTAGATATTGATTAATTAAAAATTTAAAATAAATAAAGAAGACTTACCTGGCCTGGCAGAGAAGGCCGGCGCAAGCGCAGCTGCGAGCACCAGCAGCAGGTAGAGCAGGTTCCAAACCTTCATGGTGGTCTTTACCAACTTAAGAATAAATATATATGTGCAGAAATGTGCTTCTGAGCGGAGTGAAGATGCTCCTCTTATCACAAATGTGTCGTCAATCCAAACGGCTGGCAAATCCCAATTTATTCCCCGGAGGAGAGCGCGCGCGTCCCGATGGCCGGTGAGTCCTGCTGCGCAATGAGACTGTTTCCACCTCTGAGAGCAAACTAACCGGGGGTGTCTCCTTTATGTAGTCTGTTTGGAGGGAGGGGGTGTCTTCCCCACATGCACACACCCCCCTCCCAGCACACTCTTTCTTTCTCCCGCTCTCTGCACATATTGACCCCACATGTTGGGGGACATCCACCTTTGTGGCTCCAAATGCTCCAAACACACAGGTTTTAATTTTACTCTACTAACAGTCATGATACAAGAGAGTTATCTAACTATTTTCTTCAGAACACAGATTTAAGAAGTTTGGGGGGGAAAAGGTAATTAAAGATCAATTTAGTAGACCCCCAGCCCCCACACTGACACACATCTGGGGGGTTTCTGTTGTGGGGACAGCTGTTTCCATTAGGTCTTTACAGGACAGCAGTTTGGACTAAATCAAATCCAGAGCTGTCTTTTGGTGACCTTCCGGACATCTGCTGTAGTAAAACTGTAGCCTAAAAAGCCAGTTGTGCTTTGCAGTGATGATGGAGCTGACCTGAAAACAGACCTGAACCGATGAGCTTGTTTACTTTCTCTCAGGTGTGCTGGGAATCTCAGGTTATTTGAGAGTGATTGTTGCAGCACAACGAGAGTTTGCTAGCACTTCTGAGGTTGGGCTTAGACATTCAGGAAAAATACACAAAATTTCCACAGTTGTAATTATATGTTAACAACAAAGTAAACTAAAGGCTAAATTGCTGAAATGTAAAGTGCCTGTTTAAAAAAAAACTTCAGCCTCACAGTTTTTGTTGTTATGAGACATACTCAGTTTTTACTTGGGATGCATACCAACAAGTGAAAAAATGTTGTGGTACAGTCTTGGGATATATTATGATACGTATCATATCGTAAGACTCATGTGTGTGTGTGTGTGTGTGTGTGTATATATATATATATATATATATATATCAAATATATATCAAAGAGCATTGAATAGGGTCAAAACTCTTTTAGTGAACATCTCATGTACAGGACAAATGTTCATTAAAGCTGTCTGATCTACAAAATTATGTCAAGTGGGACCAAAAGCATACAAAGTGTCTCATATTCTGCTGTTATTAATGATGATATTTTATTTATTAATTAACAAAGAGTTTATCTGCATGTCACTGAGGCTGTTTTTCAGTTTCCAGCAGACTGAAAACATTAGCTCTGCAGTCTTCAGTGCAGTGGAGACTCATTAGTGCGTCTGCCTACGACTGTCTCTGTGGACCGAGACTCCATTCAGCAACCAGCTAATGAATTAACATATACAGATGAAATGTCAGCCATTACATCTGAATGAGGATTAGAGAAGCAGCAGGACACTAATGGACGGCGGGACTGAAGGTAGTGACTTTGAACACACACATGGACCGGCATCTCTCCAGAACACACAAACTGACTTTTTTTTTCTGTTCTGCTATCAAAGTGTTTATACATCTGTGTCCATGAGTCTTTTGTAAATATGCTTTTATTGCTTTATGGTGCTTTATGATGTTTGCAAAACTGTTGCTTAAAATCACCAAGATTCCAGGTGGATTTAGTGTGTGCACTGTTACACTCATTCTACAGCAAACATTCTTTTATTTTTCTCCTTTGGTGACCTGTTTTTTTGCATTTCTGCTGCCATTGTCTTTTTAAAACTTGTATT
>NC_050512.1:14271796-14292731 GCF_002922805.2 Oryzias melastigma
CAACAGAATCATACCAAACTCTCTCCACAGGTTTTCTGTGTGACTCATTAGAGCAGGTTGTAATATTTGCTCTCCCTGGGGGATTATACGTCTTTACGAGGATTACCCAGGCTGCCCAAATACTCCCCCTATGAGAGAGACACAGACACACATGGAGAGGCTCTCCATAAACCTTTATTCCTTCATTTAAAACTTGAATATAAAACTTGATAAGATTGAAATATATATATTTGGCATTTTTCTGTAATTCAAAGAACAAAACAAAAAGTAAAATGATCTTACACCCAAAAAACTTAGTTAGCTTATGTATTTTTTTGAACACACAAACTGTAAAGAATTTTACAACTTGGGGAATACTTTTTAACAATTCCCCCGAGTTACTTGATGGTAAAATGGTTTAGATTTATTTTCAATATGTACGATATCCCATCCATTTTTTGACACACTTTGTCCCCCTGAGGTCATGAGATTGCTGGAGCCTATCCCCAAACACATTATACATACAGGACGGATCACCTGTCTGTTGAGCGTTTTTTTTATAAAACTTGTATTTAGAATAATCTTAATTTTATATTTGCTAAATGTTTCTTGATATTAAGTACTTTCCACTACATTTTGAATAATAGAACGATAATATAAAACAATCATTATGTCATCTAAGTAAGACAGTTTTAAAGTAAATTGAAAGTATTTTAAATTAGACCCAACATCATAGATGGATTTAATCAATTATGTAGTATTTTTGCTAACTGCATTAGTGGACAGTATGCTTTGTGACTTTTGTGAGTTCAAAGAAGCCTTTTTTACTGTTTCAACTTCCCTTTTTGTCATCTCTTGATTAAAACACTGAGAAGTGTAATGGAATAAAAATAAACATTTTTTGTCTGATGGGCAATAAGAGCAAATATCTAACAGCTGCAGTTTACACAAACATTGAAAAAATGTAAATCAATATTCTAAAACAGGGAAACTGTGACTTATATATAATTTTAAGTGATCTTTAGAAGAAGGATGTAGAAGCATCATATTTTATTAAGAAAACTGTTTTACCCCCTGGTAGATCTAGAATTACCTGAAGATTTCACATAAATTTTTCCCAGATAAAACCAATATAGAAAGTATCTCTATCTCTATCTCTATCTATATATACAGTATATATATATATTTGTTTTAAATTGTTTATTCTTTTTTTTAGAAAGACACTTCTTCATTCATTGTTATTGAAAAAATAACTTTATTGACTGTTGCATTAGAACATCTGCCATACAGTATATGTTTCTACATATTTATAGATGTACAGATCATAGTAAACACTTATCTACAGATTTCTGAAGAAATATTTTAAATCAGTTTAAATCCAGATATTTTTTACACTAAGATCTCGGGAATGGATTTTTAATTTTGTGCATTTTTACAAAATTATGTTGAGTTTATTTTCTAATTCTGAGCTTCATGAGAGGGACAGAGCCGTGGAGGGGTTAGGTTAGGAGATAAAAGTGCCGTGACGTCTGAAGACTTTTGGGCGGACGCCTATGTGTGTTCACATGCTGATTGTGATCTGATGGGTCAGTTCATTGTCCACCGTTACACTGATAGCTGTCCTGTTGAAGGTCATCAGTGTTAATGAGCGCTGCAGCCAGCCAAAGCTTAATTACTCTTAAGACTCTTTATCTCTAATTGGTGAATGTAAAGCCTAATGTACCTTTATACACATGAAGAGAAACGCCCTCCCAATACACAACAAATCAACCTGCCTCACACCATCTGAGTCACAGGTAGAGGGAGGTGTCAAATATGTTCAATAGCTTTAGATTGTATTTCTGAGGCTTTCTCTCTTGCTTTGACGACAATTTGAGGGCTGACTATAGAGGGAGGAGTGATGGAAAGCTGAAAGGTCGAGGGTCAAACTCAACAGGGAGCGGCCTCTAACCCCCAGGATGGCACCAGTCAGAAGCTTCACGAGTCACAAGTCAGCGGCCTTGTTAAATCCTCACTCAGACGGCTTCCCTGCCACACAGGGTGGAGTTTGACTGAGTCTGTGAGCATCGTTTTCTTGAGAAATTAACTGGTTCAGCAGAAAATATAACTAGTGTTTCAAATAGCATACAGACAGTCTCTTTGATGGTCAGGGGTCCTGTCCACTCTGTACATCTATGGTCTTTTGGAGCGACCGTCCTGCTTGTTTCCCAGCTATTCCTGCAATAGTCGCAGAAATTCCTCATCAACTAGCTGGAAACAAGCTGGATGGTTTCTTATGAGAACCAGAACTGGAGTCCACTGGACATGTACTCTTGTCTATCAGATGTGTGAAGGTACGTGCATACTGGCACCACTTAATCCGGGTTCTTGAACACGTGATTAGACCTATATTGGACGAGCAAGGAGGGACATCTTTTTTTTTTTCGTCTACTGTTTACTAGCACATCCTGTACTTGGAAGTTAAAGTGGTGCCAATGAAAGACTTGGTGTCATATAATTCTGGATGGTATAAAATTATTATAAATATTCATTTCTTCTCAATGATCAATTTTTAAAACAGTTGGCACTTTACTGAATAAAAAAGGACGTCATCCATGTTTCACTACAGAATCTGAGTCCCAGATTGGTCAAAGTTTGACCTGGTTTAACTTTCAGCATGTGTTTTATACATAGAGACTAAAATGGTCTTCAAAATGTGCATAGGTGTTGCTCAAAAGCTGGAGTTTCAAAGCCCAAAATCTGAATTTACATAGACTTTCGATAAAAAGTCTACATAAACTTTTTAAAAAGAGGTATGAACACTGCTTTAGATTTTAAAGCTAGGAATCTAAAGTTACTTTTTTTGAGTGAAGAAATTTTTTTTAACTTAAAGTGGACAATAGCTATCTTCACAGAAATGACTAAGATCCTTTCAGGAAAGATGACAAAAAATGCATTTATCTTCTAACTTAAGACAACTGAAGTTTATCCAAAATGCAGCGTTGGTGCTTCCTTCACATACTTCCAGGTCAGTTTTTTAGGTGAAGTTGGGGCACTATTCTTTTACCTTTTTCTAACTTAAGGAATAATGTCCCAACTCCCTAACTTCTGTATGTTATCTGATTACATAATTTATTATGACTTCACGTAAAGCTCAAATTCAGATATGAAAAACTTTGTTTTAAAGTGTGAACATCAAGGAGGGAATAGTGCTGGGCAATGGTTTGACAGTCTCTGGATGAACAGAAAGTGGTCCTCAGTTTTTCTTTCGCAGGAACAGCTGGACAGAAGACATCCTCTGTGTTACGGATGATCACGGGGTTCGGTCCCTATAGGAGCAGGAGGTTAGAATTAAGGCCGTTTGGGTTTAAAATACATGGAAACTTGTGTTCTTGGATATTTATAGTTGTAGTTGGTCTCTGGTGAGAAAAACAGAAAACTCTAATGCTTGAACTTCAAATATTTCAAATGATTTTTAGATAGTTTATTGTCCTCTAAGGCTTGACATATTTTTAGTTTCTGAAAACAGATTTTTTTATTGTTGTATAAATATGTCATATTGGATTATGAAATGTGTTTTTGTATTTTCACAACCAGCAGTACAAAATATACCTAATACACGTACTTTTCCCGAAATAGACATCATTTATACAAGACAAAAAAGACTGTATATTAATGGATTTCTTCTGTCTGACTTCATCTGAGGTTTTTTTTAAACTGCTCGCAGTCTGAGTGTGTGAACATAAACAGAATCGTTAAAGTTCATGTTTATTATTTCATATCTTACAGCAGAAGACATCTATGTACCTGGATGAGAATGTCTTGGCTCGATGCAAACTGAAGCCAGACCAAAAAGGGAGAAAACCAGGAAAGCTATGATGATGAAGGTCAGCTCAAAGCCTGTGAATGGGAGATCCATCTACACAAAACCTAAAACAAAGAACATGGAAAGGGTGATATAAAACACAAAATAACCAATAATATAATTCATTTGTCTCCATCACCTTTATTTAATTTAGAAAAAGTGGGAATATACCAACGTGTGTCCACTAGGGGGCGATGTAGTGGTTACTCCTCGAATTTATTGGCCCACCTCTTATTTTAAAAGCAGCAATAGTTCTAATCAATACTGGTCTTTCTTCTTAGAAATGTTTTTTTTTCATGATAAAATAGTCTTTTTTATAGTCAATACATTCTGCTGAATACCTAAATAACACATTTACTGTTAAAAAAGTTCAGAAATATGCATTTGTGTCATTGTGAGAATTAAAAAAAACAGATATTATGACATACATTTGGCTTCAACTCAGGAATTTTGACATTTATCTTATCTTTATCTTAATTCATTTATTGACAAAGTATTAAAAGTTGACCATGAACTACCTCACATCACACAGTGATATCAGTAAGGGGAACACTAACGTAAAAGTTGTTCAGTCATTCGTTTTCTGCATGTAAAAAAGCAGCAGAATAAATAATAACTGCTTTTCATCAAGCTGAGGAACAAAGTCTTTATCCTTGATTATTTCTCTAGTTTTTATGACTTTTTACACCATAAACTTGAATTTCACTTAAATAACAACAGACATCATTGCAGTTTTGTTTTATTTCTACATTTTTTTCCTACTCTACATACTATAAAGAAACAAATCAAAAGGCGTGTGTTGTCTTAGACTTACTTTGGATCGGTCCCAAATGTGAACTTCAAAGTAAAAGTCCAAAAAATAACAAAATAAATAAAAAGAATAAGAAGGCATAAAAAATGAAGGACACCAATGGAAAGGTGCAGTGTAGTATTTTACATCCGGGTAGTAAGTTACTGTTTATCCTCATCTCAGTGCAAACACAGGTTCAAAGTTCATGCAGGAAGACTACTCATAAAGAAAACTCCAGGCTTTGGCCCACTCGCTCCTACGTGTCTTTAGAGGCTCACTCGGAGGAAAAGCTTCACTGTTGCCTTCTATTAGTCATCAGCTCCATCACACCAGCTGCTCCTCTGTGTGGGGTTTCATGCTAGTTTCTGTAGAACATAAAATAAACACTTTCTTTTAAAATAATTGTATTTTACATGATTAAAACAGGTCAAAGTTTGCTGAATTAGATTTTTTTTGCATGTATAAAAACACTAAATATGCCTTTCATTATGTTTCCGTCTTGTATTGAAAAAAAAGCATGGGGGTACATTGGTGGATGTTTGAGGTTTTACTGCTTAAAAAAAAAAAAAGATTCTGAAAAAAGAACAGTTTTTCAGGAAAACTTCCTATTTCAAAATAACACAAGTGGAAGTGAAACAATAAAACATTTTGCTAAATTGTCAAGATTCAACTACTTTTTTTCTGTCTTTTTTTAGAAATCGTTCGAAATCAGTCGGTAACGGAAAACAAGAACAATTTGGGTTTTGGTATATTATGTGCTTTAAAAAATTACAATAAGACATGTAAATGATTTACGAAGTACCTAATTCAGTTTTAAAGATTTCCCAAATATTTCAAAAATAAAAAAAAGAAACAAAAGCAAATTATGTTTTTAAAATTTAAGTAAGCAACTGACATTGGCTGAAAAATCATGGGCGATGGGAAAAATCATGAAAAAGCGAAAAAGAAGTATCCGCTGTTGTGTAATTTGAAGACATACTGTTAGGGTGCAGATATTCCTCATTGATCATCCCAGTCAGTGTGAAGAGGGCAAATACCAGAAGAGAGAACATGATAGTTAACACCTCAAGCTCAGTTAAAAGAGAGGCCATCTACTTTTAACCCGACGCAGCAGCTGGAAAAACAAACAAAGCCAAGACGTCAGCTTAATAGCCAGCTTTGTAAAGAAAGATCTTAGTTCAATACTCACCCGGTGATTTGCGAAAGGAGTTCAATTCAAACTGTGACACTTCACAAGACATCACAAAACGTGTTCAGTGTCTCGTCTTCCTGTATCTCACCCTTGCACAGAAAGAAAGAAGGCATGTGCTAACTTATACATCCCCTCTCAAGTTCAAGAGAGATCATATTTAACCTAATTATTGATGGGCGGTGTGGATGTAAGCGGACGCTATCAATGTAAGATTTCTGACCTCTCTTTGGCACGTTGCATTAAATAATTCTGAGTTTTTATGTTTGTTTGGTTTAAGGTTTGTTACTGGAACTATGAAAAGAGATCAACCTAAACGCTGTCATGTTATTATTTTTCTTTTCTCAATAAAAAATTGAAAAGTTGAGCGCTGGATTATCAAAAAATATGTTTTAATTTTCTGTTAGACCAAAAAATGGGGAACTACAGCAGCAAAGCCACAAAAGCTTATATGTGTGAAAAAAATGTGGGCAGGTCAACAAATGTATGTTCTCTGCAGAGGGGTTTGCAAAACCACAACTGCTGTTGCTGCTGTCGACACCAATTCCTAATCACTTAAAAACTATTTATTGCAGGACTATCTCATACCCTGGTTTTAAAATAATTTCGGACACCATGCTCACTACTTTTCTTTTGTTTTTTAAACGCCGGAGTGATGTCACTGATTTCACGAAGTACAAATCTAATCAATATGAAGATTTCAAGATGTCTATTTATGACTCCACTGTGTATTGTTGATGAAAATGTGGATGATTCAATACAAAATTATATTTAAACATGTTTTTTTGTGTCCACAAATTGCTAATTTGTGGACACAAAATGCCAATTAGTGCTCACATAACGCAATTTGTGTCCAATGCTAATAAAATACTAATTTGTGACCATGAAATACTTAAATGAGCTCACAAAATACTAAATATCGGCCAAAAACTAGTAATTTGAAATTACAATTGGCTTGGTTTTTCAATGTCATGTTCAGGGTTCCGAAAATGTTTGCCTGCAACATATGCATTTCTGCGAACAAAATGGTTATTTGTTATTTTACAAAATGCATACATTTGTACACAAAGTGCTTATTTGTGAGCACAAAAAAACTAATTTGTGGACACAAAATGCTAATGGCTACAAAGTGCTAATCTGAGTGCACAACAGGCAAATTTTGGCTCACAAAATGCTAATAAAAGGCTAATTTTGGGACTCAAAATTCTAAATTGTGGCTACGAAATGTTAATTTGTGGACACAAAATGCTAATCTGAGTGCATAAAATGTTAATTTGTTCACGCAAAATTCTAAGCAGTGCTACAAAATGCTAATTTGGGCAAAAAAAAACAACTAATTTATGGCTATAATTTGTTAATTTTATAGGACAATTAGGCTTTTTTTTCCTTTAATGTATACCACATGTCCAGGGCTCTGTAGAATCCTGCAAAAATGATTTAATAAATACATTTTTAAAAAATGCCAAAGGTCAATGTTCAAAAAAGTTTGCAGGTTGCTGACAAATGTCTTCAAAAATTTTGCTTGACATAAAGGGCAACTGTTATACATTAAATAAACAATTACAGCCATAAATAAAAATTCATCCTTGAAATTTTGATGAAGGACTTCTCCAGATTTACATTTAGTAAATTTAACTCCTAAATTTTCCGCTTTTATCAAACATAATCCCCCTGACCCGAGAAACTTTAAAATAGGATTACCACCTCTCCGCCCACACATGCTGGTGGGACTGTTCACACTTTATTTACAAATCTAAATTCATGTCCAGTCTGGCTTTGTATTAATGCATGTTCATCACTTCAACATAACATAGGAAAGGAGTAACTTTTTTTAAAAATATCAATCAACTTTTATAATATCAAAAAATGGTTAAAATGGAGAATGTGTGATTGGATGAGTGCCTTACATGTGCACAAGTTGTGTAAGCCTATTATCCAGACCATTGGTCAGAGGAGGAGATTGAGGTTAGTCTAAGCCCTAATCCTTGGGAACCTTATGTTTGTTGTACAGCAAATACAACCAAGTTCTTGCTCCGCCCCCTTTTAGGCACGCATGGCACATCAGTGCGTTTTTTCCCCTTTGCCTCCTTGTTTACCGCTTACGCACCTCAACTCTTCATCTTGTCTGTGTGGAGGAAGGGGGAGGAAGAGAAGGAAGCAGCGTACACTATTGAGTAGCTTCCCCCTCGTCTCCATGACAACCTCACACCCCACCATCTTCGGAGCAGTCATCCTGTTTCTACGGTGACCTGATCCCATTCCCTTGCTGTTGATGATCCGGATTGAGCCAACAAACAAGAGCAGTCTAGGAACGGAGCCTCGTCTGTCTGTGGATGGGACGGCAGATCCCACGCAGGGGCACAGATTGGAGGACAGGAAGGCTCTGAGAATGCTGCGGGAGTAGCACGAGAACGTTGCCTGGAAACAGCAGCATGCCAGTACAACAGATAACTGTGGTTCCGGCGAGGGAAACCGCAAGCAATGGCAAGAGCATTCCTCGCTCCAAAGACAAGAATGAGGTGAGTTTCTGACCTCCCGATTCTGCTTTAAAACCTCAGTAGTTTCTCTCAGCACCCCAGTTTAGTTGTGTTTCTGTTTTTTTATTTAAAATTAGAATTCCTGATTTTAGTGCAAGTGTTTTGTTTTAAGGAGGAAGTCCTTCCCTTTATTTTTTTTATCCTGCTCTTGGATTGAGGACAGGCCTGCACACGTTTTATTTTAAGTAGATAATCAAAGATCTTTGCATTGTTACATACTCTCTGACCTCGTTACTTATAAGATGAATCGAGTAAATATTAACATCCTAATAAATATTTACCCTTCTTTTGCTTTAATAAGACTGCAAAGGTTATTTTTTTAAAGTTCTAGGCTGCAAACTTATTGTAGAATTTTGTTGCCCTTTAAAAGCATCTATAGTAGGAAAAATATATGATACAATATTGACAAATGATTATTAGTGTGTATATTTCTGTTGTATCAAACCAATGGCATAAACACAAGATCATTTACTCACAGAGGGGTATAAATAACCCGTCTGCTTCATGATTTAACTCCTCATTGGTGCTCAGCATCTTAATAAGAACAAAAATGTGGTCAATTTTCCTTATGGTTGTTCTTTTTTTTCTTTTGCACTTTACAGTTCAAATAAATATACATAATGAAAAGGCTGGTTCAAACTGACACAGTTAGACTTGGTTAATATTGTAATGTCTGATGCAGTCGTTCTATTAGAAATGAGCTCTAAAGTTGGGTAAGTACACTATCATGAGTCAGATTTAGATGGTATTCCTATCAGCTGCACTGCCATTGTGTTGTTATCAAAGGTTTTTTTAAGTTTAAAAGTGTTTGGTCATTAAATTAATTAATCTTACATACTGTATATCTGCTACAGAATGACAGAATTATTCTTTTTTATTTTATTGTATTCTTTGTTACACTAGTTTGCATGGATTATCATACTACAGTGTGTAACAGTTGAGCTTTTTTTATTGTTGTTTTGGCTGTTTCGAAGACCCCTTTCTTCCATGATTGTTCTCAAAACAATCACTTACCTCTAACTATTTATATACCTGAGTCATTTCTTAAATGGAGGTCCAGCAGCAGCTATCTTTGCCAACAGTCACCAGGTGAGAGGTGATCAAAAATCACAGGCATTACCAGGTTTTTGACTGAAACTGCTTAACTTAGAAGTGTGTTATTTTTATTTAGATGCATTATTTTGCATGTTGCATACGATGTGTAGTTTTGGTAAGACTTGAGATGGAAAAAAATAAAGATGAAAGTAAGAGTTTGAAATGAAGTACACAAAGCAAGAGTATCACATAAATGATTACATTAAGTTAAGTTGGTGTTATTGGTAAAGAAAGTATAAAAATCCCTCTAAATGAGCTACACGGTCTCTTTAATTTCATAATTCATAGTTTTGGTCATTGAGATTTTGTTTATTAAATCAGAGAATGTCTGTACCTGCACAAAATGTTTTAGTTTTATTGTTTTTTATGTGTTCTTAAATCACCTACATTTATTTCTCTGTTTTTAAAAACTACAATTTACAAGATTTATGGAAAAAGGAGACTACTTTCATTTTCGGAATGATGAATTTTCCGGTTTTATGAGTTTTAAAAAGACATTTATAACCAGAAATGAAGACGTCAGTGATGTAAATTTGATAAATTAGGTAGTACCTGGGATCAAAATTGCTGCCAATGAAGAACAGTTGATGACAAATTACATATATGAATATGTTTTGATGATTCTCAAACCAAAGTTAAATGTAATGGTCCTGTATGGATAAAAAATAAAAGCACAATGTAGTGGAATGAAGGTCACTTCACAAATGAATATCATGCAGCTGCAGCTTTACAGTTGTGAGCCTATATGGGTTTTTGATTGTGTGCCAGAGAACGGAACCAAAATACATTCCTTAGTCAGTCACCAAATCCCCTCTGCAGAAACATGCACATGTGCTCGCACAGAGCCGCTGCAATCCGTCTCAGTATCAGCTGAGGAGCGGAGGCTCAGGTATGTCCCAGTAACGTCTTAGCTGTGAAACATTACTGTGTTCCTCCGCTGTGAGTGAAGGCCTGAGCAGTAAGTAGGTCTCTCGTTTGTAGATGTTTTATCTGTGATAGTTCTTTGGTGTTCGATTTGATACAGTCTGTGAAAACTGCAACTGGGAGGCGTGCATGAGTATTTAAATTTTATTCTACATTTTTATTTCAAGCATGTTCAATCAAATATAAAAAAGAAACATTTTAAAAGACAAAAGACACGAGAACCGAACATAAGCTTAAGATCTGCTTCCTGTAAAAGTAAATAATTTAGGTAAAATATATTTTGAGTTTGTTGCAAACAGTATTTTTGTTCTTTTTGTTTTGTTATCAATCACTCTTTCTTTCAAGCTCTGTGGTATGAATCATATAATTGTTCTGAAATGTTCCTTCCTGTCATCATTTCTCAAAAACTGCGTGGGAGTCTGTGTGAAAACCTGTCTGGGTGAACAATTAAGATTTCTGCAGAGAAAACAGGAAGAAAAAGTGGCGATTGGAACCACAGTAATCAGGATGAAATTGTATAAATCTGTGTTTGTGGTGAGTTGACAACAGCTGCATTGAGTTTAGAGGAGCACAAAGTCGACCAAAGATTGGTTGACCCAACTCTGTCAAGTGTAATATCAGCCTTTTATTTTGAAAGTCCTCTGCAAAACCTGGTAAAATTTTGATCTGTTTAAGTTTGGTGCAATGTTTGGGAAAAATCAACTGTCCTCTTCCACTGTTTAATCTTTTCAGGACAGCTGGGAGATGAGCGTTGATGAAAGACACACATTTGCATAAATCTGCTTCATGCAACACTTGAACACAACTGAAACTGGCCCTGCGCAAGTTTCAGTTGGAACATTTTATTCACAGCCAGGGTCATGACTCGGAAGTGGTGGATCTCTCCCACTAGACCAAACATCAGTAAAAACCCGCCAATCAGAATAAACGTGTGCCTTAAAACTCAGTACATGTGTCCGAACGCTTAAGCACGCGGCGGTGCTTTTGCTTTGACTCCAAGCACAACCACTGATTTAAACTTGCCAATTAGAAAATCCCTTGATCAGCTTATGTGTGGCGGGCTCCTACTTCTCAGCTCCTTCTTGTTTATTTTTAATGGTTTGCATGTTGTGTTCCAGCAAATTTATCACGGATAGAAGTTTGAAAAAAAAAACTTATATCAAAGTGTCTGGAAGCTGCTGATTGTAAACATGAGCTTTTGGGTTTTTCTAACTGTATTGTACTGGAGGACACTTTTTGCAGATGATACTTCTTTATATGTCAAGACCTGAAAGACAAAAGAAGAGTCAAAGCTTTCTGAGTGTAATTACATGGAAGTCATCAAAAATCCACTTAATGACATGAAAGAAAAATCTTGTTCAAAGACAAAGTCAGTAATTTGTCAAATTTTTCCCACATTGTGCATTTAATACTCGTGTTTTTCATGTCATTTGCAGTTTCAACATTGCTACTGTCATAATTAAATTACCAAGAATTCTTATTTTCAGAAAAGAAGTTCTGGTCACTTTTTTTTGCTATTGAAAAACTTTATTGATAAGATTGTTTTCTTGCAAGACAAAAAGTGATGATTTTTTTTTTACTTTATTAACATTCAGTTTATGTCACATGTAATTTCACCTTAATATGTTCCTATGTTTGAGTACAAGCTCCAAAGAAGCCTTCTAATATAAGCTTTTTTCCCTCTGTTAGGAGTCTCTTGTATGCAGGTAAAAAACCGAACTTGTTTTATTTATTGTAAGAAGAAAATGTGTCCATCCCAAAGCATGATATGACCTAATTGTTTTCCACTATATTAATCAGCAGATATTAAATCTGTGTATGTTTGTTAGACTAAAAAGCTCTGACTTTTGTTTCATTTTATTTTTTTCATTTCCATCAGGGGTTTGACCACATTAGTTTTAATAATTAATGCGTAGACTTCCTTATTTCACTCTATTACTGAGTTTGACCTTGTCTGCCCTCTAAAGCTGTCAATCCCAACTGGGGAGACATGTTCTTTTAGGCGTACTTGTGCACACAGAGGAGAAGACTCAAGCTACACACAAACCTAGAATTAAATCCAAGTCCTTAAAAAGTGTATTTAGCCCGTAGTGTTCACACTGGACATGCAGGGAGGGGCTTCTTCCTCTTTTTCTACTGTTTACTAGTGCATGTTCTCCACCAATAGTTGATAGAGGCTTGGTGTGAAATGTCAAAATGGTGCAGGTGATAAATTATTAAACGGTTGGCACTTCTGTGAATTTAAAGGGACGGCATCCATACGTCACTACCACATCCTAGTCCCTGATTGGTCAAAGTTTGACCTGGTTTAACTTTCATAGCATCCATTTGTACATGGAGACAGAAAATGGGCACAAAAACTTGCATAGCTTAATGTTTGCGCCAATTTACATAGTCTGGCTGCTTGAACGCACTTTGCCGAAGGCGGTGTGAAACACATTTTTAGAATATTACCCACATCAGAAAGTCAGATAACCTTGTTGTCCTTCAGTTGCTGTGAAAACCTGTGAGTGTGGCTGACTCAGCTCAGCCATAAACCCAGAACATTCGACTCAGACAGCTTCAACATCCCATTTCTGTCTTTTTAGACTCAGGAGAGTCTTCAGAAAGACTTACAGGCAAAAAACAAAAGCCAAAATTAAAAACAAGAAGCTATGGAAGACTCCATTTATTAGGGGTTAACCACAAACCAGCCAGTCTGCTTTGGCCTCAATGTTTCCTGGCTTGCACTATTTAGGGTCACTGCATCTAAATAGAACCAGAACATTAAAAAATTATCTTTTTGAACATTAGCAAAATCTAAATCTGAGCTTAATACAAAAAACATTTGCAAAACAGCTACAATAGATTTTTTTTCTATTTGTTTTTAGGAATTCAACTTGTATCAGTGAAATAAAATGTAATATTTAGTCATCTGTGCATAATTTGAGCATTTTTTATGGGAAGCAAGCATGGCATAAATAAAAGTATGTCAAAATACTGCAGATTTACTGAATAAATGAAAAACTATGGCAACAAGAAGTACTTAACCAACACGCACTCCAGACAGAAAATAATCTGTTGTCTAACTGATGACGTAGGAGTTGCCTGGTGATGTGGAAGACCAAAATCCTTCTGTTGTTACAAAGACGATTTTCCAGCTTTTACCCTTGTATGATCCGTGGTATTACAGAAGATAAAACTCTTGGAGGTTTTTGGGAAAGTTTTCCAGATTTTGAGCTCATCAAATTTTTATTTTTTTATTTCAAGATTTCATTTAAACTTACGACCAAAAAAAAAAGTAATATTACAAAATTTGGAGATTTAAAGTAAAAAAATGACGACTTTTTATTCATAAATTTAGGAATTTTTTTCACGTAAATATATTACTTTTATTCTCATACATTTATATGTTTCAAAGTTGAAAAATTACAACTTTTAAAGTCATGGAATCACAACTTTAAAAAAGGTAAATTTACAAGGAAAAAGTCATAAATTTAACTTTCTCCTGCACATTTAGCCTTTTTCTTCTAAATTTATAACTTTTTTCCCGTACATCTATGTGTTTTAAAGTCATAGCTTTACAACCTTAAAAATATTAGATTTACATTACAAGAAGAAAATCATAAATTTATCCTATGATTTTTTAAAGTCATAAACATACGACTTTATTTTCGTAATTTGACAGTTTTCTTGTAGATTTACAACTTTTAAGTCTTAACTTTTTACTTGCAAAAAAGGCCCTAATACTCCATTATATAAACTTTATTTTCATAAAAGAAAAAAAATAGTTAAATTAATTTAATATCAATATAATTTGTTTAGACACTTCAAGCAGAGTTGTTCTCTTTTTTTAGATGTACTCATGCTTTTGTGATTAGGGACACAAGATTTAATTTAAGTTATTTTTTAGGCTGAGAGACAGAGAATATAATTTTTTAAGGCTATTAGAGCTCTTCAGAGTGTGTTTACAAATGTCAGATTCAGCCTGTGTCAGTATAAAAGTTATATTTTTAACATAGTTTATTATCTTTCATCATTTTTGCATTTATTCTCTAGTTTTACCAGGACAGCTGTCACTAAATGTGATTTAAAAAATAAAAAGTTTTTTTTAAATTGGTTCATTCAATCGTCAAAATCCTGCACCCACATAGTTAAGTTCGAAGTCTAACAGATGAGGTGATCAGCAGTCTGGGAGGTTCTTGTGATAAAGTAACTTAAGTTGACTTTAAATAGCAACACATTGCAGAGCAGCATTGTGTTCGTGTCGCAGGATAACCAGGTAATAGGATTGCTGGCCTCAGCTCAGGTCACAGTGAAATAGAAAGAACATGTGACCTTTGATGCTGCATTAAATACAGCACTGTAAAGCACTGAAAACCACACAAGAGATGCATACAAACTTGTTAGTTTGTATAACTTGCTAAATTCGATCCATCTATCTATCTACATGTCCACATTTGTCATTAATTCTTTTCATTTTTGCTCCGATATAGCTTTTTTCTTTAAAAGTCCAGCTACTGTAAGGGATCATTACCTGTTTCTGTCTGTTTCTTAATGCTTTTGTGCCTTTCTGTCTGCCTGTAGGGGAGGAAAGTACCAGGGCGCTCAGGGAGTCGACACAGCAACATCTCCAAGGTAACGGTCATGTGTCAGAGCATAGAACACAGTTTAATATCTGGGGCACATTTTCAGGTGAAAAAACACCACAATGCCATACACTAGATATAATATGAGGATACTTCCTAGCAAAGCATGAATAAGCAACACAGAGATTAATGTATGTGCATAAACATTCACATATTTTTTTTATATGAAGCTAAACACAAAATCCTCAAACAAAAGCGAATCAGTCTCACTTTTGATAAAAGTTTTCTTATTTTTTCCACATTCATACCAACAAAAAATGTGTTTCTGAATATATGTACTCTTTAAATCTTAACAAAATATTATTCTTTTAGAAGATTAGAAAATATAATTCAACACAATTTTTACTCATAAAATGAGTCTGGAGGAAATCAACAGAAATGTTGGGACTTTTTCATAATTCGGTCAGTGTAAATAACCATGCATGTTTGACTGAAGCTGTAAAACAGTGAAGAGCTGTTTGCAGACTCACCACAGACTAATTGTTTGGGTTATTTTGCCCCCTATTGGCAAAAGACTATAACACATCAGATTAGTTGGCAGTAACTTAGTCAAAAGTAATCAACCAATAAAATGGTTACTCTTTAATCAGATTTTTGAAAAAACTATAAACATTTTTTTAAATAAAGAAAAAAGGTTACATAGATTTAGTATAAGTTTTTATAATTATTAGATATAATATTGCTTCCAGATAATTCTAGCTGTATAACCTGGAAACTGTGTTGCATGCAGAATTCCCAAAATGCTTAGAGAAAGGGAATGAATTGATAGGAATAACAATAACTCTTATGCTGACTATTTTTCTTCTTTGAGTTGCAGCTTAGAAGGAGCAAACTGTCCTCCTCCACCTAACTCTAACCTCTGCATCCTCCTCCCTCACACCAACCACTCTCTGTCCTCCTTCACTACATCCATGAAATGAAAAAACAGATCCCTCAGAAATATATCAAACATTCTTACCGTAACCAGATTATCTTAAAATAAGTGAAAAATCTACAAAGGGGATGATAACTCTTATTTTAAGAAGAAAACAATTCTAGTCACTAAGTTATGTTTTGGCAAACTAAAATTATTTTGCTATTGAAAAAACTTTTTGATAAGATTATTTTTTAAGATTCCGGTATTGCAGTGTGAACCTCATTTTTACTCTTCCTCGTTGATGCTTCATAATTTTATAAAACATGGAAAAAATGCACATGTGGATGATGAACCATA
The DNA here is from genome assembly GCF_002922805.2 of Oryzias melastigma. Classification (NCBI taxonomy): domain Eukaryota; kingdom Metazoa; phylum Chordata; class Actinopteri; order Beloniformes; family Adrianichthyidae; genus Oryzias; species Oryzias melastigma. The sequence continues at coordinate 14,287,996 of NC_050512.1, forward strand.
AAGAAGGAAAATAACTTTGTAGGTTTAGGTTCTCATTTATCATTGAGTCATGTCATCTGGACTTAAAACCTTCATGTTTCACCTCTCATGTCAATGGATTCACCAGTTTGATAAATCAACTTTAAGACAACTGTCAGTCTGATTTCTGTGTTTCATGTTTTGTCATTTTCTGAATCAGGCTGATAACTCATCAACGCTGGAGCTAAAAAGTGAATGTTGTTTGTTTCAGGCGAGCAACTCAACAGCTGGAGTCACTTCAGTTTCGAGAACATCAACAACAGCATCGACTCAGGACATATGCAGGTAAGAGAGCTCTTTGTTCACAGTGCTATAGAAGAAGACACATTTGTGTTTATAGAGAATCTGCGGAAATCTAAAAGGGAAACAGTTATCTCTCAAGACCATTCAAGCAGGAAAGCTTTTCTCAGCTGTTGTTAACCACAATTTAAAGCTTGTTCTCTTGTGAGGGGCAGACTGAATCGGTACGGGCATCATAAAACAGGCAGTAAAATGATAAGATCTACCCACAGAGCAGGAAAAAGAACACGCAGAAATAGACGTTTGCAGTTTATGAACCTCAGGTGGCATAGCTACCACGCTGATGGGCTTTTAGCTTCACTATTAACCCTGTGGAGCTCCCTGCATCAAATAATTAAGAGAACAGAGTTTTTTTAATTAATATTCTTTGTTTAAATCCACATATTGCATAAATTGCAATATTTTTAATGCTATCCTAGGCATGTTTACGTTGGAAGTTTGGTCATCTAGAACCCCACAAGACAGAGAGCTGAACTTCTTTTTTCAAGGACTTTTTTTAAATCGTGACTGGTGTCTGTGGCAGACATAAAACCCTCTCCATTTGTCATGGGAGGGACATCACACATCAATATAAGGGTAGGGTCATCAGGACCCCATAAGAGAGCACAAGAGTTAATGAGATATAAAGATGAAATATTTGTGATTTGGTAAGTTTTTGCTCACAGAAATGTCAGTTTGAGAGGGAAAAAATAACTGTTTGATAAAGAATTAATTTTCAACAGATTTTGCATTATTTTAAGATAGCAAGTAGTCATTTAAAAAAAAATGAATGCCAATAGATGAGTTATTCTCTCCATAAAATTGGGAAAATTAGGAAAACGTTTTCCTGTCATAAGCAGGAAAAACAAGCAGGAAAAACCCCTCTACTGCCCCTAGTGGAATGATGAAGAACTGCAGGGCAGAAAACAGACCAAGGTATTGGTAGGGGGAGGTGTCCCCCAAAATGTGATAGCTTTCAAAAATCTAAAATTAACTAAATAAAAAGAAATAATTAATTATAAAAAGAAAAATCAATGCAGCCATAGGTCATAAACTAGTGTCCTGCCTGTGTCAGGGAGGGCATTCAATAAAAAACTACAGATACAGATAGATGAACTGATATTACAATAACATGGAATTCTGGGCTCAGACACCTCAAACTCAGCACAACCAGACTGCACCCCACAGTGGGGCTGGTTAAATCTTGTCCTGTCCACAATAACTTTTTAAAGACATTTTTTATAATGCTAATGATATAGGAGTCTCAGAAATGTTTGTATCAAGTATGACATGAATGGTTAAATAGGGTTACATTTTTAACCCTATATTACCAATAGCTTATATATGACCTATGACCTTTAGCTTATAGTCCATGACTATCATAGAGATGTTCAGATGATCATTCATGATTTTCAACTTATTCCATATTTTTACATTTCTTTCTTTTCCATAATTTTTTACTCTCACTATTTTGTCCATCTGCTGTCTTTTTAGGCAATTTAATACACAGAACGCAACAGCAACTGCTTTGCTTTTCCATCTTGTCTTGCCTTTTGTCACTCATTGTCATCTGCATGTGTTTGTGTGTACGTCCAGCTCTGGCCAGCTGATCAGCTTACAGGAGGATGCTTCTGAGTTGAACAGACTCAACAAGAACAGAAAAACTACCTCTGCCATGACAGTCACCAGCACAGCTCTGAGCTCGGCAGCTCAGGGTCAGAAAAGGCCAACCAAGAGGCGCCACCGCCGCAAGAGAAGCAGCTGCACCACCCTAGATTGTGTAGAGGCCAACTCCAAACAGGAGCAGAGCGACCGCAGCCTCAGCTCTGACCGCAGTGAGCTGGGCGAGAAGAGGGAGCGTTCCTTCAGGAACCGCAGGGAGCTCCCGCCCCGCCTCCGCTGCTCAGGTGCCCAGGAGTCCGACTCGTCCTCCGAGGATGAGACGTGTCGTGAGACCCGCAGCTGGAGCAAGGAGAAGGCCAGGAGAGCGCGCCGCCGCAGTGTGAGCAGCCGCGAGAGGGAAGCAGCCAACGGGCACAAGGAGGACAAAGCAGAGACAATGGAGTTGCAGTCGGTAGACTCGGACGAAGGGAAGGAGAATCAGCCTCTGGTGGAGAGCGATGGCCTTAAGAAGCGCCACAGCATCATGGGCTCAGTAAAGAGAGACGCTCATGTGTCACAGAAGGAGAGGTCAAGGAGCAAAGAAAACGAGAAAAGTCGCAAATCACGCAGCCCGAGAGGCAGCTCGTCTTTGGGAGAGGGCGGAGAGGAACTCATCACCAAGAAATACCAGGAAAGAGGGTCAGGGGACGGGGACATGTCCGTGCCCACCCCTCAGAAACACTGTGGGGTGAACGGGGGCATGCCTCGACCCTGCTCAGAAGACTCTGAGCTGGAGGTCTGCAGGTCAGTGTGCATTGCACCTTCAGCCAGTCCAAGGGTCTGCAACTTTAACACCAAAAGAGCCATTTGGGCCAGTTTCTCACTGACCAAAACCTGGAAAGAGCTGCAAAGACCCACTTTACTGTTTAGGAAAATTATGTTTTTGTGATCATCAAGTCATTCTGTCTTTCTGTCATTAAGTCAATTAAATATAGTAAAAAACATATAGTTGAATATATTTTTTCTATTTAACAATTTAAACTTTAAATTTTGACAGAAGCACAAGTTCCTTTCAAAATAAAATACACCCTCTGTCAAACATGTAGCAGATTGACAGAAATAAAGCTTCAAGAAAGGCAAGCTTTACATTTTCTATCATTATGTTCTCTATTTTTCACAAAAAAATATAAACAAGATAACATTGGTGTAATTTTTTCAAATCTGTAAACAAACACAATTATATCTGTCATGTAAAAAAACTCAACATAAATAGCAATTCTAAATAAATAACCAAACTACAAACAAGTTATGTATTTTTTTTTAGTATTTTTCTTTAAAGCCAAAGTAGAGGAATAAAAGAGCTGGATGTGAACCACTCAAATAAAACACAGAGCTGCTACACTGAAAAACTGAATCTTAAGAAAGCAAAATGACCCTTGTTTAAAAAAAAGACATTTCCTTTTTCCCAAGAAAAATAATGTGATCAAAAAAGTTTTTTAATAGCAAAATAATCTTAATTTCGTACTTTAAACACTATATATTTCTTAAAAACAGGAATGTATTTACTCATTTAGCTAAACTTTTTTCAAGTTTTAAGATTTTTACACTTATTTCTAGGGGGCTGTTTTTGCATTAATCATTGGGTGCTGCAGTGGCATTTCTCATCACATTTGTGCATTTTGTTTGTGTTCAGGATTTGCCACTGTGAAGGGGATGACGAGTTCCCGCTGATCATGCCATGCCGCTGCACGGGGAGCCTTAGCTTCGTCCATCAGGGCTGTCTCAACCAGTGGATCAAATCCTCCGACACCCGCTGCTGCGAACTCTGCAAGTTTGATTTCATCATGGAGACCAAGCTCAAGCCGTTAAACAAGGTGCACACACATACCCAGTACTTAAAAAAAACCTTTCAGGTGCAGCTTCACTGCACTTCAACGATCTGGTCTCACCTCTGTTCCAGTGGGAGAAGCTGCACATGTCGAAGAGCGAGAGGAGGAAAATCTTCTGTTCAGTCTTGTTCCACCTGATTGCCATACTGTGCATGCTGTGGTCTGTCTACATTCTGGTGAAAAGAACCACTGAAGAGATCAAACTTGGGAAGAACGGTGAGCCTTTCACTATCTCTGTCCACTCACAGAGCAGAGGCATGCAGTGACACAACTTTTAAAACAGGATTTGATGATAAAGCAGAAAGATTGCTGTGGTTTCCTTCACAGTCACCGCTGTTTTGTCAGCTTGGTTCACTGTGGTTTAAACATACAAAATGGAAGACAATTTAATATCAGTCTTTGAAACTGTGACAATTACTGAAAATTATTTTATGTCAGAAACAGAAACACTATTAATAACTGGTAATCGACAGTAGCTAAGCACCTTACAGAACAGCTGCTGTTTCCTGCATGTCAGTCTTTACACCTGCATGACTCTGCCTGTGCCATTCTGATGTTCATTTGCAGTTACGTGTTTTCTTAAAATCTAGTTTGACTAAGTATGCAGTACCAGTCAAATGTTTGAACAGGAAATTTGATGTGAAAAAATAAAGAAATAAACGTTTGACTGGAACTGTTGTCATCCTTTGGTGGTGGTCCAGTGCGGTGGTGGTCGTGTGTAGACTTTCCTTCTGCTCTTTAGACATCCTTTTTCACACACAATACATTCACCTCACACATGTAGAAAATTATTTGTAGCCCAACGGGTATTTTTTAAAAATGTTTGTCCCTGGATAAGTGGCACATTTGTTTAAAAAACAAAACAAAATAAAGTTAACAAAAATATGGTAAATAAAATGAAAATCATAAATATTGTAAAAGGGTAAAAATGCAATGTAAATATAAATG
>NC_050512.1:14292854-14310553 GCF_002922805.2 Oryzias melastigma
AATAAGTGGCGCATTTGTTTAAAAAACAAAACAAAATAAAGTTAACAAAAATATGGTAAATAAAATGAAAATCATAAATATTGTAAAAAGGTAAAAATGCAATGTAAATATAAATGTGGAATAGATTTTAATGGGTAAAAACAGATGTAAATACAAAAGAGCAGTAATAATTGACAAATATTCTAATTGGATAAAAATGCAATGTAAACCTACCAACAGTAAAGACAGAAATTCACTCTGTGAAAAGGTAAACAAACACAACACTAGTAGAGCTTCCTCGGCTCTTTAGATGTGCTTTATCACACTTGTTATATTCAGCTTCCTTAGACATGAAGAAAATGATCAATCATATGCTAAATGTTTCAATATTTACGCCACTTTGATTCATTTTAATAGGTGTAAGTATTCAGACAGAATTTAAGGACATAAATGATAAAATATTGAAATTATTGATGACAGAGAAATAAAATATACAAACCCTTTTAAGTATTTTAAGGTAAAATAATTGAAATCTATAAAAAGCACGGAGATTTAGTTACATAAATAGTATCTAATATAGTATATTTTAATGTACTTGCTGTATAAACGGTGTCAGTTTATTATTTGATATTTTAAGGTTAAATTTCAAATTTTTGTGCTTATATTTAAAAAACTATTATTTACTTTGTGTTTTGATGAGCTATATTTGTACTGTTTTAAAAATGCTAAAAAATTATATAAATTTGAGCTTTAAGGACAAAAACAAAAAAATAAATGTAAAGTTATAATACAGCCAGTAAACTGCAAACACAAGTACTAAACTTTGCAGCCTGTAAACTCTTTCCAACAAGAACAATTTCCCATCCAACTAATAGCCTACCCCATCAAAACCAGAAACAAAAGGCCTTTCACATAGTTCACAACTTTCCTTTGGATCACCTCTGAATTTTGCACAAGTTTTAAGTATAAAACCAAAAAAATAATAAAAAAGAAGTATACTTAGTATAGTTTCTTTCTTACCAATGTAAAAAAATGATTAAATTCATGTTATGCATCTTAAATAATATCAGGCAAACTCATTGATTCTGAGTCGTAGATTTAAAGGAGGATCCAAATCACTTAAAAGACTGAAAAAAAAATAAAAAAATAACAGTAGTAATTCCTTCATTGCAAAGCCTAAGAAATGTCATATATTAGTACTGGGGTTTATTTATTTACAAATGATAAACGGCTGATGGCTGATTTGAATGAGGTTAAGGTGTTAGCAATTCCAAAAACAGAGTTCTTTTAAAATTCTGAAATGAGGTGAAAAAGGCAAATATATCAGCTTTATAGTGTGAAAGTTAAACAGAACAGGTGAGGCGGCAAACATATTGAAACATTTTACTTTTAGACAATAAAAACTGAAACGTGGGAAGCCAGTTCAGTCACAATAAAAGTTAGCCTTCGATGCAGGAAGCAAAAAATCTGATCAAGAGAAAAGAAGCAAAAACAAAGCCGGGAAATGAGCAGAACCACGATGACAGACCACAGCAAACTCAGTCTAGCCAGCACAATGAGAAACAAAAGAGAGTATTACAAAGCTATAAAAAAATTTTTTTTGCATCATTTTGTATTGTGTTTAGCAATTTTATGAAGAAAGAAAGTAACAGGTTCCCAAACCCCTTAAGGTCCTACAACAGATTTATATTTTTTTTACTATTATAAAATCATTCCCGGTTGTCCTTTGATTATAATTATGCAGTTTTTAGTCGTATTTCAAAAACCTGTGTCTTTTTCTAATAAATATTTTCTGTAGAGCGGAAGTTGTTCAGTAGCTATTATCAGAGCTCTGGTGCGGAGTAAGCCACCACTCATTTCCCATTAACCATTTGTTCATTGTCTTCCATTATCTTACATACAACCAAGCTAATATTAAGATAGCAAAAACTAACGGGGAGCAACATTGGAGCAATGCAGCTGTACAGTTTTGAGCTGTGCTCGGACAAGAAAAATTAAGACGCATTAATCAATCTATTTGTTCACAAGTGGATTATTTAGAATTGGAGTGGAGCAAGGAGACCTTGGCCCGCCTATGTCCAGTGTTCTGTCAAAAATCCAAACTTTTTCAAACCACGAGTTTCATCTGCTCCTAATTCATCACGATTTGAATAAAAAAATACTCAGAAATGCAGTTTTAATCTTAAATTATTTTTAAGAAGTGCTCTATTATCAGAAAAATGGCACAAGAACATGTTAAAAACACAATTTTCGTTGGAGTGGGTCCTAAAGTAGCCGTCAGAGCAACTGAAGCCCCTCTGACACATCAGTTTCATCCCCGTGAAAACAGAGCCCATGTGTTTGTGCTCCTCTCTAGATGTGCTCAGTGTGATGTGTAGTGATAATGTTCAGGTACAAACAGGCATAAAAATAGATGTGCACAGAGCGTACTTACTTTAGTCCACTTAATGTAATAAAAATGAAGAGAAATTGCGCTCACTCTTGATTGCAGATGAGATTTGGAGAGTTTCTCTTCTGAGGTCTTATGAGCATCAGGGTAAGCTCCTCACACACCACCATCGCGGCCGCCTCTCACATTGAGCAGGTTCGCTGACAGCAGCTGTGTGTCCTCAGGTGTGCTAGAGTGGCCCTTCTGGACCAAACTGATTGTAGTGGCCATCGGCTTCACGGGCGGCCTCATCTTCATGTACATCCAGTGTAAGGTCTACCTGCAGCTGTGGCGCCGCCTAAAGGCCTTCAACCGCATCATCACGGTGCAGAACTGCCCCGAGAAAAACCTGCACAACTCTCAGACGCGGTCCACCACCCTCACAAACGGCAAGCACGAAACCGTGGAGGTCCCAGTCACTCCGGCTCCCGTACCGACACCCGAGGCCCAGGTGGACTCGGACGTGTCTGTGGAGGCTGCAGTGGCGCCGGCGCAAAATCCCGTTTGACTCGATTCTCCTAAAAGGTCAATCACGCCCTGCTCATCCTGCGAGACCAGCTGTTATGAGCACAGTGTGACGTGGACTCTTGCAGCAGTTGCTCTCCAGCTCAAGGGCTGAAGCAGAACTGACCCAGTCCAGGACTGAAACTGGGAAGCTGAGCAGATCACCTGCAGCAAAATACGAGGCGACGTGGGTAAGAGAGGAGAAAAGGTCAGAAGCAAACATGCAGAAATAAACACGGAGACTTGTGACACGGTATTACAGATGCCATCTTATTTGTATGCACTTTGTAAACCTGCACTGACTTAGCTTGAAATAGTCAAAAGCATGTGAATGCTAACAATGGAAGGCCTCACTATGCTTCAAACCAACATTTCACTCAAAACCCACTAATGTGAGATATTATAAACTGAATCAGCAGGAGTGAAAGACGGAAATCTGAAAGGAAAAGCGAGGGAAAGGTCTTCTGCTACTGCACAAAGGTTAACGCCCTGTGGATGCTGCACAATTTACTGCACTTTAGAGCATTTCTGAATGTTTAACATTAACACATTCCTTTCTGCAAGTTTTTGCACTTCACACAAGCCATGTTCACACTGACAAATCCCTGTTTGAACCCTTGTCTTTTTGACTGCTGTTATTCATCCTGAAACCAGCAGATCTTAAAAACTGACTAAATGGGTTTGGATTGAATCATCGATCTCTCTAAAGCAGGGGTGTCAAACATATGGCCAGCAGGCAGGATACGGTCCGCCAAATGGCTTAATCTGGCCCAGTTGTGGAGAGAAAAAAAATAAAACGATGTTGAAAAAAAAAGCGTAGAAATGGGCTAGAAAAAAAGTTTCTAGCCCATTCCTGTGGCGAGGTATGGTTATTTAAAGAAATGGCTGCAATGCGCAATTCCGCCACTAGGGGAGGCAAAGGAAAAGTGGTCTGGATGACATGAATGTGGTCACTGAACCAAAATGAGGTTGACACCTCTTCTCTAAAGCCTTTTTACTGATGCAGAAATGAAGGTACATTTTTGCAAAGAGTGGGAAAAAAAGGATGAGTTTGTGACCCATGTTTTGGAGCCTCTGCAGAAAATTTGAATTGCACTTTGAAGCATACTGAGGCCTTAGCATTAGCTCTGGACAATCAGGTCACCAGACACCAAAGAGTCAGAGTTCAGAAACAGGTATTAAAAAATAAATTGTAATTCCATCTTAAGTATGAATATATATATCTATATTATTGCCATAGAAACGTGTTAAATGTTTGTTAAACCAGAACCTCAAGTAGCTGTTTTGTCTGCAGCTGTATGTTCTTGTTCACTGGAGATCAGTCGTTTATACATTTGTGTCACTAGAGATGTCATTGTTGCCATCAGTTTGTAACTTGGATTAAAGCTGTTTGGTCACACTGCACTGAAATAGACCACAGTTCATCCACTTTTCTACAGCTTTATTTATTAATGTTGATGTAAAACGATTCTCTGCAAAATGTCGGGCTGTGCGTTGCACCTTTTTTGTCTGTGCAATAAAGATTGAATGTAGAACCCATGAGAGGCCCTTTGTGGTTCCGTCAAACACAGCTCAGCAGGCTCGGTGCTTTACAGGAGTCCTTTATTTAAAGGCCGGTGTGGCGGCAGTTCCACATAAGCCTCGCTGCAGTCTCAGTGGGAGTCAGACATCTGCGCTGACTCATCTTCCTCCTCGCTGCAACCATCCTTATCTTCTTCATGTTCTTCCTCTGCATCCTCCTTCGCTTCATTCTTCGTGTTCAGGCCTTTACTCGACACCTTTCGCAGTTTAATATTTGGAAGTTTCCTCAGATCTCCAGTCCATTCTCTGCCACCAAAAGAAAAACAAAATTGTCAAATTTTAAGATGCAGAATATTAAAAAACCAACCAGACATCAAGGTTGCATAAAACTCACAAGAGGGAGAACCTTATGTAAGCAGATTTTTACGTAACATGACATCCTTTGTGTCAGTGACACATATCTTAAGCAGTGTCCAGAAATCTCATTTAAACAAATGTAATCCACTTATTTTAAAAGGTCTAATGATTCTAAGAATGTTCTTTTAGACCAGCCTGTTTATTTTACTCCATGTTCAAAGCATTACAAGCATTCTAATTTTATAAATCAATTGTAAAAGAAAATAAAAAATATAAAATTGTTATTAGTGAATCTTTAATTAAAATAATACAGATGTGTATGTTTTGGAGTCAAAACTACCAGCATGTATTAGTTAGCCAATGAAAAATTCCATATTTTTGGTTGCATGTTGGATACAGAAGTGTTGCTATATTAACGCCGTGAAGTCCACATTTGATTAAATACGCACAAAAAATAGTTGCAGTATCACTTTTAATGAGATAGAGATAGTATCAATTATGATATGTTGGTTGTTTGGTAAGTTTTTAGAACAATTTGTTGAGGAAAAAGCGCCTTATTTACCCACCGTCTTAAATTTGATCCACACATTTTAAACATGGCATAACAGCGTTATAAATAATTATTTATCAACCAATTTTGCCATCCTTAATACAGCAAGTAGTCATTTCCAAAACTGAATAACATTAGAAAAGTTATTTTCATTATAAAGTTTAGAAAATTAGCATAACACACGGGGATGAAACCTGAGAGGCACTACTGAGGGATAAAAGAGCCACAAGTGGCTCCGGAGCTGTAGGTTTCAGACTCCTGGTTTAGATCATTCTAATGAAATAGAAATCTTCTCAATGAATTGTACTAGGAAATTTGACTACACATAGTCATATAGCGTTCATTTCTTCCACCAAAAACCACAAGTTTAATTTCTGAGTCAAATTCACAGAAGGAGGAAGTGAAAGCAGGTTTCCACTTTAAGACATATGTGGGTGACCTATGTCTCTTTTTTCTCTTGTTCAAAATTTTGTTTATCAATTGTTTAGTTTTACATCAGTCATACTTTTCCTGTGCTACAAGAAATTTGTTTTGGTCACCAAAAATATTTTAAAAAGCTCATCAAATGATGCATGTTTAAGGAGTTGCTTGAAGTTTCTATGACAGAAAAAGTATATATTTTTAGTTTTTATACAAAATAAAACGACCTGAGTTCCTACAAACTGGCAAAAAGGTACAAAACTTGTTTGACCCATAAGAGATGGAAGTATTGGCGCTGGTTTTAAGGTGGTTTGCCTGCCATCATCCTCATTGAGGAAACTGAGGTTGCCCTTTTCAGGAGGTCATCGAGCTGGACTGGACAGTTAACACCAAACAAATGTAAAAGGCGAAGAGCTGTTTGGGGGGGGGGGCTGAGATCTTCACGGGCTGATCGGGACAAACACAGCAGAGCAATATTTTTAAAAAGTTAATATTCATCATTGAGAACAGCCTTAAAGGCCTAAAGAGAAGAAAGTCCTTCCTGCCCAGAATCAAGACTTTTCTTTTTTTAAGATGGAAAAGTAAAATAATTTACAACATAGGCTTTATTTCTTCTTATTTTTATTTATTTATAATTAATCGAAAGCAGTTTTTTTTGTTGTTTCATCTTTTACATTAAAACTAATAACCAAAGGAATAAAGAGTCTCATCTATTTATCTTCTTGTATTTGAGGGATATCTTAAAATATGAATAATTCAAAAAATATTTCTTCTAAAGTAGATGTACAGAAAGTGCTTGTTTACTTAAAAATACATGAAAATGTGTTCTATTTCTTTTCTTGAGATTTATAACTATTTCCAAGCTGCATGCTGACTCATCACCAGTCTTTCCAACGAGTCAATTATTCCTCTTCTACCTTTTTCCTGTCTTCAAAATCTGTTAACTTTTTAAAGCCTGGAGTTTTCCACTCATCATTTAGAGGCGTTCTCTAGGAACACAGAAAAGTAAAAATAGTTGATTTCTGCCTCCAGCTCTTCAAAGTAACTAGTTCATCCTCCTACACTGGATGAAGCAGCTTCTCACATCCACCCCCGCACCTGTCATTCAGAGGTCAACCGGCATCTAAACCACCGTGAGGAGGCTGAGCTCACAATGAAGGAGTGCTGGAGAGACTGGAGCCACGTTACAGTACAGACAGTGAAGGGCTTTTCAACACTTAAATCTTTGGAAATGAAATAAATACTGATTTTAAAACAAAGATGGATAAGACTGAGTGAAAACTAGAAACAGAGGAAAATGGACATGTATCCTAGGGTTTTATCTTCCTCTTCCTTTAGGTTTAGCCAAAAACCTCAAATTACAATTATGAAAACGATCAAACCTTATGGGTTTAGGGATCCCTGTTCTGATTCTGCTGTGTGTTTTGAGCCTGCACTGCCTTATACTTCATGAGAGAAGAGCTGGAGGACATCAGCCGGCATTTATGTGTGACTCTGAAAGCAGCATGAAAACAATTTGCAACAACCTGTAACCCCCAGAGAAGAGTGAGCAAACAAGAATTTATTGTAAAACAAAACAAATGCATCAGATATAAAGTGTGGCAGAAAAGAATTTTCCAGCAACTTGTTCCACCTAAAAAGCTGAATTTGCTCTGTAATGTTAATCCAGGAAGTCTCCTTGTATGACACAACTTGATAATCATTTTATTTCCTCATTTTTGCGTGAATTATTTCACATTCAAAAATGAAAAGACACACTTTTGTCTAAATATAAGCAGAAAAATAATAAATGATGAAAGTGTAAAAACTCACCTAAATGTTTTAAGATGCTTCCCATTCATTATGTCGGGGATTTCTGCAAATACAACATTAAATGTTACATAGAGCTACGAGAAAAGTTTGTGATTATTGCATATTAATCTGAGATAAGTGAAAAAGTAGTTTTAAGCTTATCAACATTTTAAAACTGAGATGATAATTCACAAAACAGAAAATTGTTTCCAAAGAGTCAATGTCAAAGTTCAGAATATGCAAAAAAATAAATAAATAAAAAAATAGAAAAGTACAAGAGCTGATACATTTTTTTCCCGCTGAAGTATTAACCTCCAACTTACACAAGTCAAGGAGTTTTCACGTGACTTTTTTTTAAAGAGAAGTCTCCTTAGTGTTTAAACAAGCTTTTCTGTTTCTGAGAATAATGAACTCATCTGCTGTCATGTACAAATTCTTAATTAGAACTGAATCTCTAAAACAGGGGTAGCCTATTAGAGAAATGATCAAAACATATGATGTGATACAACATCAATTATTCATTGATACAACAGTTAACAAAAAATGTGTTTATATTAAATCCTATTCATCTTATTTTATTTCTTAAAATGCTGAGGATTTTTTTCATAAATCCATCTGATGATGCCATAAGCAAAAAACAAAGGTATCCTCCATATGGACTTACCAAACCCGATGCCCTCAAACTGCGCCCGCTCACGCTCTACAGTCTGTTTGATGGCCGCTTCTCTGGCACCATGAAGACGACCTTGTCGACCCTTAATCCCATTTGATAACTCGATCTGTTCCAATTCTGAATCAAACCTATGAAAGTATCTGAGCACACAATAGAGGGACACAAACTCATTACTTACATGCAATTGTCTATTTAAAATGAAAATGCTAATACTACAACAAAAAGGCACAACAAAACCATAAAGCTTTGAATCCATGGTAATAAATGCTATGTTGTTTTTAGAAATTTATATTTTTTACATTTTTTCTGCCTTGATCTGCAAAAAATACATATACAAACATGTTAAACTCATTTTTTGCAGTGGTTCCCTTCAAAAATATATAACTGAATATTGAAGAATGTTGAGTGTTGACCTAAAAGAGTTGCAGCTTGATCTGTAGAGATGTGCAGCATTAAGTTCCAACAGAATATAACAGAAAACCCGTTTCATACCTTTCTATTATCTCACAAGCATCTTTCCGTGTGTAACTTGATTTTGTTGCATCTAACTGACTCTGAAACCACAGCAGCTTCTCACCTGTGATTTTAACATAGACAATCAGAACCACACTGAGCTTGATGTGGATGAAGTCATTTGACGCATTAACCTGCTTACCAATGTGGTTCAGACGTGTAGCTTTTTCATTCTTTAACCTGAAACCATCATAGAGAAAATGACACTTTAACAAAACTTTTTAAAACAGAATTAAAACACTAGTACTTTTACAATTTCAAAATAGAACATCTAAATCTACAAAAGATTAACATCAGAATCTACTTATCAAAAAAGGGACGACTGCATAAACAGTTTTAAAAAATAAATAGAAATATTGTAAATAATGACCCCCCTCCCTATTTTTAACAAATTGAACGTAGAGTGAACACACACATGGAAGTGTAATATTAAAGCAAAAGACAAATGTTGAAAGATATTCATTTCTTAGGGGAAAATGTTATAATTAGCAACTTGTAAATTTTCTGACTTTATTTTAACATCCACAATAACTTTTTTATATTGATCACCCTAATCTTTACGCCGGGGTAGCTACTTGGAGCGCTTGTTTTATTATTATTATTATTATTGCTGTTGTTTTGTATTTGTTCACCGTTCTTTCTTCTTCTGCTTGTTCTCCTCTCGAGCCAGATATGACGCTTTCCTGCTGTACGGATGAACAACCTTCTCCGCCGCTTTACTCTTCTGGATTTTCGGCTGAAAAACACACGCAAACAGTTAAATTACTCTGTAGGGTGCTTAAAACCACATAACAGTTTTAGTTTAAAGAAGTGACTCGCAGCAGTCTCACCATCTCCAAAGTTCTATTAAAAAACACGCGTGGACCTGTGTTGACAGCTGGAACGGAAGCGGAAGTTGTCCGTCACTATGAATTGTTCGTATACATTTAGTACGGAAGTAAGAATGTTCCGAGTGTAAAAAGTCTAAGAATTAGGGGGTTTAAAAAAAAAATAAAACTGGAAAAAGTTGATTAATAATTCTTGAAACATTTTCTAAATAAGTTTCTCAGGCTGTGAGTACTCTCAATATTAGTATTTGAATCCACTGATAAAAACTGTGATATAACTCAGTGACTCTAAGCTAAAAGTAGTACACTTGAAGTTTAGTTGATCTAGTATCAGTACAGAAAGTGTACTGAACAGAATATTTATGTTTATTATTCCCATTATATGTTTTCATTACTTGAAAGAAAGTTATGGAGAGGGAAACTCCTCTTTCATTTAACAGAAATTCATGAAATACAGCACAACATTTTCAAGCAGAGACAAAACAAGTTTTGTGTCTCCCAAATTGAGTTACAGCAGTAACAAGCTGAGTGAGTTCATATGACCCAGTGAGATAAATACAGCCTTTTGATGCTGGGATAGCGGTTATGGACATCAGACTTGTCTTTTGCATTTCAAACAGGAGCTCTTCAGATAGACTTTTAGCTTTGGTTGTCTGTGGGAAAAACACATTCAGATTGTTCAACATATTTATATTCATTTGTCTCTGCTCTACTCCTTTTACAAAGACTTCAGATTTTTAAAGCTACTGTTAATTTTTCTAAATAACTGTTTAAAATGTGTATTTTTGCAGACATTCTTTTGGAAAAATGCATTAGTAATATTTACATTGATGTTTATTTATTTGATATTTATTTAGTAATATATACAGTTTTACTAACATATGATTTGAATAAAAGCCAGAGGTACTTTTACTGCTTTATCTGGGTATTGTTCGGAAATGAGGACGTCTAAGTTGCTTGGTTGTAATAAATCTGTTTTTATGACTGCTGGACTACTTAAAATGTTTTGGGCAAAAGTGAGTTTTGTGCACGGTCTTGAAAATATGGAAGTTTGTTAATTTGTACATTGTGATTTGATGCCAAACTCTACTAGTCTGGAGTTTGTTTATGTGACTTTGAGTGTTAAATTTAGCTGCTGCTCTTGTGCTGATGTGCCAAGTCTCTTGTTTGATGCTCAGAGGATTTATTGCTGTAAGCAACACTGCAGCTTTGTGGTTAATGGTTGTTTTTTGTGGTATGTCTGTTCGACTATCAGATCCAGTGTGACAAAAATGGAGCCACCAAATATTCTCATCAGTGAAAAGAACTTTGGTGTTGTTAGTGATACCACAACACATTGCTTTTCGCTTGCTGTCTTCTCCAGAGAAATACATATCTGATACTGAACACTGCAGGTGAAGTTTTCCAGATTCCTTCCATTTCTTGCAAGATAATCAAGTGTAAATTGAATATGTGAACGAGCAAATAATTTAAGACAAATCTATTCATGTTTTAGTTTCATAAAGTTCAGCCCACTGTTGTCTTTTCACATCAAAATAATACAAACTGAACATTCTACCACACTGTATGGTCACATGTCTTTGCAAAATTCAAAGTGTTTCACACATTGGACTATAATTATGTCTTGATCCTTGTGTGTTGTCTGCTTTGATGGTCGTTTTAACGTTTTAGCAATGTGGCAAAGTGGTTGGGTTATGGTGCAATAATTCAAAGAGTACATGAACAACGCCACCCCGGAATACAGGAGCCGGGGAACCCAAGGGCAGTTCTGACAAAGGACACATAGATTGTTCCCAACAAGCCAAGACGTGGTTCAATTTCAATAAATAATTGTATTACCAGATAAAGCAAATTAAAAGGGTCAAAGCTAAATTAAAAACCCTACTTGGGGAACGCTTACCGGCAGAACGCTGGGCGTACGAGGGGAGGACACACAAAAAACCCCCCAAAAAACAAACTGGATTTCACCCCACAGTGACATGCACACACACGTGAAATGAATTTGGACCCACACCAGGAAACGCACACAAACGAGCCACCGTCTTCGCCCAACACACTCTGCCAAGCACTTCACCCTGAAAAAAAGAAAACCAATGAGTAGGGTTGTCAGCAGATAAAAAGCAACTAAAAAAAATAAAATAAAATTAAAAAAAGATATGCTGACACCTAAACCACACACACCTACACACTCACACCTAAAACAGAATCTAATAATAAAATCAAAAAGGGAAGGCAACCGTCCATACAATCTCAGGGGCCCGTAGCAGTGGGCCTGAAGCAGCGGCGGCACGCCGGGGGGGCCCTGAAGCAGCGGCGACACGCCAGGGGCCCCTGAAGCACCGAGCTGGCAGAGCTTTGGTTTCTCTGCACAGTACAGGAAACCGAATCAAAAAAAAAAATAAGAATCTAAAACTAGCTGTGCAAAAAGCTCCTTAACAGCAGTGGTGCCTTTCTGCACCTAAAACAGATAAAAGTTACAATTAAGAATTAAAAAAATCAACAGGCATAAGCACAAACACCTAAAGTGCATCAATACCACCTGAATGGCTGGTGGAAAAAGGATCCACACTAAGTGCTCGCACCCCAGGTCAGCCTCTCCAAGTAATGGAGTGCTTTGTTTGTTTACTGATACTGAATATAAAACAACAAGTTAAAAACCAAGTCACCATTCACTCCAAGGGAGACAGCATGGCTGACCTTACCCAAACCAGCAGAGAGCTGACAACCAGGAAGTAGGCAGGGCTGTACACAGTGCATCAGATCCCTATAGGGTGAGCCAAACCATTTTTATACGGTACCCTTACCCAGGTAGTCAGTGATTGGGAGATTGAGTGCAGCTGCACAGACTGCTGCTACAGTAACATAAACCTACCATGCCTCAATCCTATTCTGGACGTCATGTGTCTGGTGGGAAGAAACTATCCAGATGGCTCGTTTGAAAGGCATGATGAGGCAACGGCATTAGCTGTGGGAAGGTCGTCTGTTGAGATCTAAACCGCGATATGCAACTGACCTCTATGAATTGATGTCTTTCTTTAGCTGTGAGCTTTGAGAATGAACAAAATCTGATATATTTATTTGCACCTAGTGAGTAATAACGGCATTACTAACGGCTTTATGTCTAATAAAGTTGAAACTGAGGGTGTTTCTGCTGTAAACAGGGTCTGACTTATTTGAACAACCAGTCACCACGCTGGGGTGTGAACTTATTTGGCTTCAATTCCTCAGATTTTAAACACCAACCCTCATAAGGAAAATACTGAAAAAAAGGAAAGTCTGAGATAAAATTCAGCTTTTTCTCTCACATTCATCATTGGGGATGGAATAATTATTAAGTCTCTTTCTTTTTAGTTTTCTGCTGCCATCGTTTAGTGAGAAATTAGTTTCAAATCCCTTTTAATGCCACGTTTGACATGCTGATATGAGACAACGTTCACAGACGCTTCAGGCTGCAGCCACCGTGTTGGAACATGCCCCCGCCAACGTTCAACGGAAGACAAAAAGAAACTATCAACCAAGAGATAATCACTGTAGCATGACCCACAGATTCATGATCAGTAATTCACCGCACAGCGTGGCTGAGGATCCGGCATCAACTGGTTTTGAGAAGCACGTGTCCACTGAAAAACAGAACGAGTTCACATTTTTGGAGTGGACTCTCCCAATGAGGATGAGGAGACACACCTGACCGAGCGACACCTTTTTTTTTAACTTTTTAGGAAGAGGCCGTCCCTCATCCAAGTTTGCTCTGCCTTCTCCTGACTCTGTTAGTGGCTGGCCTGCATACCGGGAATGCAGCTGAGAAACCGTCAGACTTGTAGCTACAAGCACACGGCTTATTGCATCACATCCGAGTGAGTTATCAGAGTGAGTTTGTGGGTGTGTTTGGGACTTTTTTTTGTGAAACTTTAAGTCAGATCAGGAAGTGTAATGTTGTGACAGTGCAGGAAGACGGTGGTGCATAATGCCACCATGTCTGACTCTTTAACTGGTAAAATGAGAGGCGCTTGGGTCAACACCCCTCTGCTGCTGCTGCTGCTGCTGCTGGCCTGTCTGACCAGAACAGGTAAGGCAGAAAACAACAGCGTCTTTGCCTGCTGGTTTGGGAGAAAACAGCCTTCTCTTTCTCCGCCCTGCTTTTCCTCTGCTGCTTGACTTTCTTTTATCAGGCTAAGTAAATGGAGTTTTTCTTTCAAATATTTTTTTCCATTTTTTACTTCTCACTAAACTCAACAAAAGATAGTTCAATACTTTAATTTACCTTGATTTAATGAGTATTTTCTTTTTGCTGAACTCTTGTCAAAAACACTGAACACTTTTTTGAACATACTTATAAACTTATTTGTTTTTTAAATCTTTTCTTTTAAATCTTACTAAAAAAAACTATCTGTGGGGAACTAATTGCTCAACATCCTGTTGTTTTCCATCCTGCCCAATCTAAAAAACTTTGCAATAGTTTGAATTTCTGCAAAAACTTACTTAAACTTTGACAGTGTTCCAACTTGTTTCTGTTGAAGTTGTTTTGCTGCCTACATGTCAAATACAGTTAAAAGCTCACAGTTTATCAGTACAAGAGATTTTACTGAAATAATTGTCATTTTTCCAGGACTTATTGCTTTGTAGTGACAAAAATGATTTGTCATTGTTTTATTGCAGCAATTTCCCAAGAGGATGACGATTCTGCTTTAGAAACATCTTCTTCAGACAACACGGAACAGCCAGACAGTAATACTGCAGCTCCAGGTAGTACTTAAAGTTTTTTAAAACATTTTTCTTAAATAGTTTAGAAAGAAATCACAATAGATTTTCCATTCCCTATTATTCAAACTTAGAGATGATATTGTACAAGACATTTGGTTGAGAGCTACACGGTGCTGCAGTGATTAGTGCTCTTACCTCACACCAGAAAGGCTCTGGGTTCCTGCTGGAACTTTTTGGTGTGGAGTTTGCATATTTTCTCCACAGTCCAAAAGCATGCGTTATGTGTTAATCGGTTACTCTAAAGTGTCCTTAGGTGTCTATATGAGAGTAATTGTGTGGCCGTGACTGCATTAAAAATACGATGGACTTTCAGTTGAAAAAATATAAGTAAGTTTAAAACTTGTCTCTAAGTTCGTTGAACCAAAAAATTTCTATAAAAGAAGGTTTTTTATTTATGTAATATGTATATGCATTTTGAGGTGAATTACAAATGAGAAAAAGTGAAACATGAGAGAAAAAAAAATATATAAATGGTGAATGGCGTATACTTGTATAGCGCTTTTCCCCCTTCCTTCGAAGGCCCAAAACGCTTTACAGTCAGTGTCCCACTCACTGATGGTTGCTCTGCTGCCGAACACTGGCACCAACCTTCCACCAGAGGCAATTTGGCAATATAAAAGTTTTTCTATTAGCTTTCTATTCCAAGTTAATGCACTCGGAAAAAGCTCTTAAACTAAACCAGATTTTACTAATTGTCTTAAATGGCTACAAAATGTGTCCAAGTAAATCAAATCTTGCACATCTCAAGTCTAATATGATGTCTTTCAGATTTACAAGATTACACAGTGGAAAATACAGAAATAACAGAAGAAGGTAAGAACTATACACACAAAATAGATGACGATTTTAACCAGCAACATTTTACGAGATAATGGTTTATTATTTTAGCCTATATATTACTTTTTAAGCAAAAACTATTCAAACTATCGACATGTTTACAAGTATCACTTCCTTTTTAGTGACACGACAATATCTCAAGTAACAGGATGTTTTTAAATGCAGATGACCAAGAAAGTGTGGATCCTACAAATGCTGAAGGTCCACAATCAGACAACCCGCAGGGCCGAAAATATCTGCCAGAAGGTAAAAATAAAAACACAGTTAGTGATGTTTTTGATGCTTTGACTTTCGTACTTTTTAGTGAGTTCATTGTTACATTTAGGCAGATTAAATGTTGGTAAAACATAAAAATATAACAGTTAAAGATGTTTGTTTTTTGCGTGATCAGTGGCTATTTTCACCAAATTTCAGAAAATTCTTGAGTTTTTCTCTCGTTTCATTTGAATGTAGTCAACTGTAACCACTTCATCCTTTCTTTTGGTCTCTTTTCGTTTACAATTCTACATGGGAAATGTGTTAAAATGTTGCAAAGTATGAAAGTTATAAACATTTCTGTTCAAACCTCTTTCAGGTACAAGTACATCATACAGTTCCATCTCTCCAGGTCCAAGCAGTTTAAGTACAAGTAAATACTTTCATCACTCTCCTCTTTTTGTCAAGCTGCATTTCCACAACCACACCACTGAACATACCTAATGTTTTCCTGTTCGGTTTCAGCTGAGGGGAGTGCAGATGAACCTTCCTCACAAGAAGGTACAAACCTGGGTTATTACATGAACCCATATGTCAGGCAAACTAAAGTATTTATTCTGAGAAATGATTCACATTTTGTTCAGAGGTGGTGGGTAGTAATAAGGGTAGTTGTTCTTTACATACATTAAGTATTCCCAAGAGTACTTTTACAGCACCATACTTTTAGCTTTACTTGAACAGGTATGTGATCTAAAGGAGCACTCTTACTCAGCCACATCATTCAACATTTGTTTAATTGTTAAGGGGCCATACCATGCTTTTCTTAATTCTTTCAGTGTAAACTATATTCATGAAATTATCATATTTTTGTTAACTATTTTCATACCCAGAAGTAAAACGACTAAATCTACGAGGCTGAGGGTTCTGCCCATTTCCTGATGTCATCCTAGAACCATGGTGCCATCCATGAAAAAACATCCCAATTTTTTTTATTGATGTCCATACAGTGTAGCCAGGGAATATATCCCCAAATTTTGGCACAGACAGAATGGTGATGGTTAATGGGTTTATTTTAATGAAATTCGAACAAAAAAATGCAGACAACACCAGATGAACAATTCAGGATTTATTGAAATAATGAAAACTTTGTTCTGATTAGCACTGGCTGTGAACGTTTCTTTTCTTTTTGAAGCATCATCAATCTCCGCATCAAAAATCCTTTTCATGAGTTTACTTCTGCCTTTGCTGAATAATCCTTGTTCAAACCAGTTCTTTGTAATTCGTCACTCCCTTTCTCCACCAGGCAATAGTCTGCTCCCTTTCTCCACCAGCCAATAGTAGGCTCCCTTTCTCCACCAGGCAGTAGTCGGCTCCCTTTCTCCACCAGGCAATAGTCTGCTCCCTTTCTCCACCAGCCAATAGTCTGCTCCCTTTCTCCACCAGCCAATAGTAGGCTCCCTTTCTCCACCAGGCAATAGTCTGCTCCCTTTCTCCACCAGGCAATAGTCTGCTCCCTTTCTCCCACCGTCTTCCCAATCATCTGCTTGAGACCTTCTCAGATACGTTCAGGTTCCATCCCGACATGTCGTGTAGATTCCTCCCCAGAAGTTTCTTCACTAAGTTTGAGCACTAAATGGAATGAACGTTTCTTGGCCATTGCTATACTGGCATACAACACAGACAGCCGGCGTCTGCACGACTGTGCACGAGCCGGGGGATATAGGGCTAGTGAAGCTAGCTGATCATCGCTCTTCGCAGATAAAGTGTTTATGTTAGCCCTGGGAGCAGTGCAGACTCTTCCTGGAGGGGGCGGTTCTCAACTTGTGATGTCAGCATGTGAGGACTTGCTCGTTTTCATGGGTATGGGAGGGGCTGCTGCTGAGAGCGCAGGTTTTTTGAGGATTATTCAGAAATGCGTGAACGGATGATTATCTCTTTTGGTTTGTTTATAGTGAGGAATGAACAGTATAATACACTGAAAAGCGGAAAAAGTTGTTTTGGTATGTTTCATTGTATGGCCCCTTTAAATTTATACAATCTATCCGCTGTAGCTATTGCCAAAACATCTTTTTAATCAGTTTAGCCGACATTTTGCTTCATTGTTTAGAAATATCAGAATGTGTCAGTTATTCTTGTTATTTTGATTCCTGGCTGTTTGAGAAAATAGTCTACGCCAAATTACACTGTAGTAAACTGCATTTTTGTTTTTGAAGGAGTTTGAACATGCAATCATGTCGTATTTTTTGCTGGGTTTCATGTTTTTCTTGCTTTTACTTTTACAATGCCTTTAAATAATTAGATTGTGAATTCAAAGAAAAAAAATCAAATTCAATTAAACAGATT
>NC_050512.1:14311162-14372964 GCF_002922805.2 Oryzias melastigma
GTCGGCTCCCTTTCTCCACCAGGCAATAGTCGGCTCCCTTTCTCCCACCGTCTTCCCAATCATCTGCTTGAGACCTTCTCAAATACGTTCAGGTTCCATACCAACATGTCGTGTAGATTCCTCCCCAAAAGTTTCTTCACGAAGTTTGAACACTGAATGGAATGAACGTTTCTTGGCCATTGCTGAACTGGCATACAACACAGACAGCCGGCATTTGCACGACTGTGCACGAGCCGGGGGATATAGGACTAGTGAAGCTAGCTGATCATCGCTCTTCGTTTATGTTAGCCCTCGGAGCAGAGCAGACTCTTCCTGGAGGGGGCGGTTCTCAACTTGTGATGTCAGCATGTGAGGACCTGCTCGTTTCAATGGGTATGGGAGGGGCTGCTGCTGAGAGCGCAGGTTTTTCGAGGATTATTCAGAAATGCGTGAATGGATGATTATACCTCTTTTGGTTTGTTTATAGTGAGGAATAAACAGTATAATACACTGAAAAGCGGAAAAAGTTGTTTTGGTATGTTTCATGATATGGCCCCTTTAAACTTACACAAACTTTCCGCTGTAGCTATTGCCAAAACAACTGGATGTTCCTTTTTAATCAGTTTAGTCGACATTTTGCTTCATTGTTTAGAAATATCAGAATGTGTCAGTTATTCTTGTTATTTTGATTCCTGGCTGTTTGAGGAAATAGTCTACGCCAAATTACACTGTAGTAAACTGCATTTTTGTTTTTGAAGGAGTTTGAACATGCAACCATGTCATATTTTTTTCTGGGTTTCATGTTTTTCTTACTTTTACTTTTACAATAATTCCATTGTGAATTCAAAGAAAAAAAGAATCAAATTCAATTAAACAGGTTTCAGATTAAAATCAAGGTTCTAAAGTCCCACTCTGATCACCTTTTGACCTGTTGGAAAATCGTTCCTAGTGGCTTTTTAATTATGATTTGCCATTTTTTTGTAGCTAAAATCAAGTATAAACCAGCTCAGCTCAGGCAAGGATGTTAATGGATCTATTTGTCTCCAAGAGGATGCATCAGAATT
This sequence comes from Oryzias melastigma, assembly GCF_002922805.2. Lineage (NCBI taxonomy): Eukaryota > Metazoa > Chordata > Actinopteri > Beloniformes > Adrianichthyidae > Oryzias > Oryzias melastigma. The sequence goes on from NC_050512.1 coordinate 14,312,206, forward strand.
AGAGTGAAGAAGAGAGACTTTGGCTCGCCCATGACAGTTACCGCATCAAAAACCTGAGCTTTTTCAAACCTCTGGTTTTCATCTGCTCCTGATCCATCATGATTTGAAAAAAGAAATACTTAATCTTACTTTTAATACTTTTAATCTTAAATTATTTTATACATGTCCTCCACTGAGAGCAAAATTCTACAAGAACATGTTAAAAACACCAAAAAAACTGTTTTTTATTGGAGTCGCTCTTTAAAATGACACTCTGCACTTGAGTAATTCACCAGACGCTTGAGCAATTATTTGTATGACTAATTTTAAAATCTGCTTGAGTAATATTATTTTGAAGTGATAACACCCTGAAAAAAATACGCAGTTTGGTTACTTTTCCCACCTTTGACACCACATGTACTTCAGTTTACCAGGGACAAATCTCAAGTTTTGGAGTGAGATGCCTGAATGATCTCTTGTCTTGCATTTCCAACAGTATCGGATCCTCAAAGTGTGTCCTCAAGTTCTTCACCAGAAGATTCTGAAGACTCAAACCTTATGCTCATTCTGATTCCTGTGGTGGTCGTGACACTCGTCGGCGTGACAGTTTGTGGGTTTTTCATCATCCGCAAGTTGAAGCAGAACACAATAAGGAGAGGTGCGTCCGTGCAACTTAAAGCTTTTAAAAAATTAAACGTTACCTCACGTCAGCATAAATTTGACTTTAACTTGTAAAATGTGCATGATATACTTTACATATCCCACAGTGGGACTTTTTTTTAAAGCAGTTTTGCCTTGAAGCAACATTCTCCTGACTCAACAAGAGACAAATTGGACACAGCTTAAAACGAATAAATCTAAAGTACATGTGTATATTTTGCAAAAATACATTTTTATATGTAGAAAACAATAAACAAGGTGTATTTAAAGGCATGTTCCTATCTATCGCTGGAAAATACGTATGTAAATTAATTTAAAATGAGTTTTTTCCTCTCTTTTTTCTCAGAGTCAGTTAAAGAAGACCAATTTTTAGAGGAATCCAGCACAGAGAAAGTGCCAATGTAAGTTTGCATCCAGTGACATTTCTCTTTGGATTTTCTTCAAGCATCATGTAATGGATTGAAGTCATCTCTTTTTTCCATGAGCGTTTTCTTTTTTGGTGTCTGTCTCCAGGCCCATGTTCGAGGAGGACGTTCCTTCTGTACTGGAGTTAGAAATGGATGATTTAGATGGCCCATGGATGAAAAAAGATTGTAAGTTTCTACACCAATGTTGCATGAATGTGAGTGAGTGTCATTTTTAAATTGAACATGGAGATGTATCTCATTTATTGTCAGAAATATAGATCCTTACCACCAACTAAAACCCTTTCAAACATATAAAAACCTTAAAATGATTTAAAAAAAGGGAGAAAAAAATCGCCCCCCCCCAAAAAAAATAAATAAATAAAAGGATATGATGAGATTTCTGAAGGTGAATTATTGCAGAACCTTGTCACTCTCAAGCCAACTTGAAAGCAGAAGTCAATGTCTTGAGCTCTTCGTGTATGTTGTTACACATTGTGTCCAGTAGAGGTCAGTGTTGTTCTGCACTAAGAAAAACTCCCATCACAGCCTTCTTTTAGCTACTTTATTGTTATATTTTCTTTTTAATAGTCGTATAAAGGAGCCAGTTTAACTAACATTTCTGCATCAATGTCTCTTACACATGATTGAGATCTCTTTCTGATTTAAATAAAACCCTCTGACATTTTGAGATCTCTCTTTATGTGCATTAACACTAAAACCAGCTTCTCCAAAAAATAAAAACTTTGATAAAAGAATAAAAATGCCTTAAATAGCAAGATAAAATCAATTCTTCATGCTTGTGATAAATAATTTTGGCAACTCACTAAGCCATTATCAATGAGGCCCAACCCCATGCATACATATGCTTTAAAATAACATGATACCCCCCCAAAACTTCTTCCTTTCTTCGTAATAGCTTCAAAACATCAACATAGAATTTAAAAAGATAAAAAAGTTGACATTATAAGTTAAAATAACTACACTTTTGTGTTAATTTGAAGTTTATTTACTCCTATTTTTAGCCTTATTGTCTTAAAGAAGCACAGAGTCTCATAGTATTTTATATATAATTTTTTATTTTTAATTTCTTTGTTTGATAAAAAAAATGTTACATTTAATTGGAACAAACCTGAATGTGAAAAAAAAATCCTAAGTTAATTGAAATGTGAATCTGTTTTTAAGATAGTAGATAGTCAAAGATAGAAAGATAGTCAAACTATTTGATTTTAGATAAACTACTGGGTGATTAGTGCCTAATATATGAATATATTTAAAAAAAATGCATTTTTTCGTTAAAGTCAGTCTAGTAGTTACTATCAGCAAAACCAAACATAATTGTCAGGGGCAACGTCAGCGGTGATAGGTGGGAGTTTATATGAGGACTCGTCTTTTGTAGGGAAACTTCTGACCATACATGAGGTAAAGAGAAGAGGCCAAACAGGACAGCAGACCTTTGCATAAGAAGTGGTGAATTTGAGTGCAGAAATACAGGTTCGACGTGAATTTACATGCAGGCAGGCAGGTAGGCAGGAAGGCTGAGTGTGGGAAGAAACCTGCATTTATCAAATCAAACACACACACACACACACACACACACACACACACACATAAAATAGACAGAACCCAGCAGAACTCAAGATTTTCTTAAAACAAAAGAAATCCAACACAGCTCCACTGGATGAATAATAATACGTCTCAAACTCACAAATCAATTCTAGAAATTTAATTGCAATTTATTTCATTGAAGTCGGGACATTAAGCAGGCGGAAGGTATAAAACAGCCAAATCCAGCCATTCAGAACGATATAAAGTTTCTCTTTTATGGAAACACTTTCTGCTCCCTTTCCTTCAGTCTTGTTGGTGCTTGTTTGGAAAATTTTTAATGAAAACAGTTGAGCAATTATTCACCAAGCCAAGCAAAAGTATAGGGGTCATGCCCCTGCATGAATGTAGGAGACTAATCGAATTCATCTGCTTTCCAAAAGTCACTCCAACATTTATTAAGGACTCAAACAGCAAACACAGATCAACTCTGAGTAACATGAAATACGTTGACTTTCTCAGCCAGCCTGTGTTTGTTGTGATCCACCATCTGGTTTGTACTGATGAACTGTGGACCAGTTCATCATCGCGCATGATATTGTCTGAAAGTACAAAGTCCCCGAACATCTGCTTGTGATTACGAAAGGCATGCATGGAAGTGTGGTGAAACTGAACCCTGGGATCGTCTAATTCACTGAAGAGCTGCTGAGGGCGAGGTTGAAGTCCACTCTGTTGACTGTTGACTAACCTCGTTTACACACCGCGTTTTTCTCAGGCTTTTCTGTCCAAGGCTGTGCAAGGGCCAGAGGTTACTTTCATTCAGCGGGGAGGGCTCTTTGTACACACTGGGTTACACAAGAGAGCTCAGGACAGAAGTAAATGTGAGGCTGTTGCTGCTGCAGTTGCACAATGTGATGCCATCCCCGCTGCAGCAGCAGCTGTGTATTGTTTGTCAGACCTGCGAAATTCCACAGTGAGTCAGGCCGGAAAACGCAGCAGATTAAGGAGGGAAAAGCATGGCTGCTGAGCGGCTTTCACTGCCAGTTTGGAAGTTTATTGGGAAATGTGTGCAATAATTGGGTGTTAGTGGTTTTGTTGATCAATTTTCTATTTGATGAATACTCTGTAAACAACATTGTTGGGGGATTAGTCATGCTTTTGGACAGGGGGCAGACTTAAACATGGATAAAGGTGAACTTCGAAAATTATAAATTAATTACAGCAAAATCTTGTAATAAATGTGACTAATTAATAGTTTCTTATGTCTCTTTTTATATGTTTTAAATGTTTGCACATACATATTTCTGTTTTTTTCCAATTTATTTTTTGTCATCACACTCCTTGTTGTTGCACTTTGTTCCAGATTGTCCTGCTTGTTGCATGTTTCTCACTTTCCTTCTTGTTGGATGCTTTTATCTTATCTCAATCTCAACTTTCAACTTTCCCTGGGCTACGTAACTCACATGAGATTCGGTCTGTGGTTGTTTTCTCAGCTGGTAGGGAACTCAAAGGTGACATTTAGATTATTTAGGGTATTAAATGTGTGTAATGAGCAAAAAATTGAGGATGAATTAATTTACACATTCATCTATTACAGGATTCTATCTATGGAATTAGGGAATTAGTGAAACAGAGGATCTTTTAAATGAATTTATTTTCTTTTTACTGATACTACCACTGTATTGGAGCATAGATTTTTATTTTAATGACAGTTGCTTAAATGATCAACGACATGTATTTATGTAGTGTTTAAAAGAAACGACACAGGCACTTTAACGCTCATCCTTTAGTTTAAACAAATTAGAAAGTACTTAAGAACATTTCAAGAATTTTGCCCATTCATTTAACTAAAAAAAAAATTAACCGTGATGTTTATAAGTAAAAATTAAAAGTTTTATTACAAACAAACAATATTTCTGCTGACCTCAGATAGAAAGTCTTCATTTCCAGAGAGTTTGGATTTTGTGTTCTGAAGTCAGGTGCATAAACAGAAAAAAATAGATTGCAAATCATGATTAAGTTGTTAAAAAATCGAGTTAAACTCAATTTGAACTGAAAAGGCTTTGGCTGATCTCAACGCTCAGCAGGAGGACACTAAACAATGATGTTCGTACCAATACTGTGAAGCCAAGTTCCAGAAACGGCCAAGTGAAAGTCTTGACTCTCTAATCTAGGATGTTGTGAAATGTTGTGGAAAAACTAGAAGCGTGGATTTCATGTGGGAAAAATTCAGCGTTCGGTATCCCAGAGCGGGGAGCTTAAAGCCCAAACAGGCTGCTTTGTTTAGAGCAGTGGGGCTTTTCCACTAGCTGTTAGGAGGTTAGCGATTCATGGAAAGTTGCAGGTGGTGTTCCAAAAAAGAAGAGAGCGTTTAACACTCACATGCATGTAAAATTGGATACTTTCAGTCAGTGGGTGAATTACATGGGGCTGCGGTTGTCAGCGCTCTTGAAGAAGGCCCTGGTTGTAACCCCGGCTGGGAACCTTCCTGTGTTGAGTTTGCGTGTTCTCCCCGTGCATGTTTCGGTGTGCATGTGTGACAAACCGGGGAACTGTTCAGGGTGCACTTCACCTTCGCCCAGCAGTTGTTAGGATAGGCTCCAGCAACCCCCTTGACCCTGAAAGGGATATAGCAGTTTGAGAGGATGGATGGATGGGTAAATTACTAGGTATTGGACTGTCTTTTTGTTGGTTCATTATACGCTTTTATTTCTTAACCCACTCCAGGTTAAAGGACCCTCTGGTTTGTACGGACCCACGGTGAAAGACAGACGACTGAGGCTTTTACCTTTCACCACATTGGTAACCAGAGAGGAGCACCTCCTGACTGTCTTCCCTGGAAAGCACCATGCAGCGGCTCAACAGATAACTATGGTTCCTGTTGGTCACTCCTCTTCTTCAAGCCTGGTTTCCATCAGCTTTTGCACATAGAAACATGTAGTATTAGGTAGCGGTAAAACATTTTGGAAATACATTTGTCACATTTGAAACCTTGCAAAACATTTCCTCACAGGAGGGAATAATTTCCTTTCTAATTAAGTAAAAACAATTAAAAGAAAACATTAATAACAAAAAAAAGTGAAAGCATTATATTTTTATTTATAATTTTCTGATTGCCGTCCTGGTTTTTCTGTTTCACTGTTCTTACTGTTTTAGGTTCAAATTATTGTTGAGTCTGTAAATATGTGTAGAGCAGCTGCACAGAGATTTTTAATTCTGCCTTCAGTCCTTAAAACGAGAATTTTTGTTTTGGTAAGTTATTGTTGTTTCTGAACCATCCTTTTGCTTCTGATAAGATTTGTATTTCACTGTAGATAACAGATACTCTGTGACTGAATACATAGTATTTGCAGAGGCTGTTCTTGTGTTTTGTTGTTAGTTTCCCTTCAAAGTGTTTGTTTCATGCAAATTTAATGGTGTTAAAAAGGGTGATTCTGTTAGTGATATTAAAGAATTTGCATCATAAATGCCCATCGTGACAATCAAGACCGAAAACACTTTTTTTTATAAACTTTTTGTAAACATTTCAGTTTTACTGCCACAGCTTTGAATAAAATTATTAAAACAATTCATGAGATCACAATGTTTTCTTTTTTTTACATAACTTAAAGAAAATGTAACTATTTATTTTATGTATGGATTTAAAACATTATACCCACAAAATGTTGATGATGACTATGACCCTCAAATCTCACATCAGTGGACACAAGGGACAACTTTTCAACATTTAATCAGTTCTTTTTGTGCAAAAAATAATTAAAAAAAAGAGTTCGTCTGTTATTGGTCTACACAGCGATTTAGTGATTAGCGCACTAGCCTCAAAACAAGAAATCCTTGGTTCAAATCCCTGCTAGGTCCTTTCTGTGAGGAGTTTTTTGAAGCAAAAACATGCTTCATAAGTTATTTGGTGACTCCAAACTCTCCCTAAGTGTGTGAGGTTGTGTGTCTTTTTGTTACCTTGCGATGGACTGAGGAACTGTCCTTGGTGAACCCCGCCTTCGTCCAACGATGACTGAAATGGGCTCCAGCAACAATCGGGACTCCCAAAAGGGAATACAGCAGGTTCAGAAAATGGATTTTGTTTCAAATGTTAGATTCCAACAACTTAAACAATCTTCCTAATGGGATAACCTTCATTTTTTTATTCAGGTCAATTATTTTCTGTAGTTTCTATATAAAACACTTCTTGGTGTCAGGTGCTTTAAAAATGGAGTAGTTAAACTTGAAACTTAAAGTGTGATACATCATTTTCTCTGTCATTAATCAGTTGTTTCAGCTTTGTCTAAATCCATAAATCCACAGTGGACTGTTTTTATCTGTGAGATCTGAACATCTGATGCTCATTTGTGAACATATTATTGGACTCATAGGAAAAAGACATGGAGGTGAAACACTCCAGACAATACAAATAAGATTTGAGGATCTGGCTGTATTTTCCCGTCTTTCTCATTAGCTTCCTCTGTAGATTTCCTAACAGCAACTCTGCACAGACCCATAAATCTGAGTTTTTTTGTGTTAATGTGACAAAGAAACTGTTTTTTTAAACAGATATTTCAGACTTTTGGCAGCACTCTCCACTTTTATGTGTTTAGGTGACTGGATGTGAAAGATTTCTGTGTTTAAGACTGTTTTACGTCCATATAAATTCATATTAGTTTTATGATTTAGAAAGACAAACACTTAACAGGCTTATGGATTGGTGCTTTTACATGTTCATAGCCATTTACACACTGTCAGACTGAAAAGACCAAAAATTCAGATTTCACGAGCTGAACAATGCAGACCATTCAACAAAATCTTAAGGAAGTTTAACCTAAAAAATTCCCTGATAGCAATATTTTCAAATAAAAAAAAAGTAAATCTGATGAACAAATGCATTGTTATTAAGCATGAGTTAATATTGAGAGTTATTAGATGCTGAGGTTGGAGCTACCAGGTAGGAGCCCAAGAAGAAGGCAAACAGTTTTGATTACATTTGGAATTGTCATTATGACATTTGTCTTTAAAGGCAAAAACTTTTTTCCGAGTTCCTATGGCGCTTCTGATGAGTTTGTAGTATATTTGATCCTGTTTGTGGATACGTTAATAAAAAAAAGGTTTAGGAAGCTTTTGAAATTACTGTCTAATCAGAGCAACCTAGCAAATTAAAGTTCTGATGTATGGTGGAACACTAGATCAGGCTGAGAAAACTAACACAAAACAAAAGTATAAGTTAACATAGAAACAATCAGAAGATCAGATGGATACATAAAATGTACTTAGAATGTTTGCGTGGAGTCACTTAAAGTTACAAAAACTTTCTTTTCAGTTTCTTAAAGTATAATATGAAAAAGAAATCCTTTGTTTCCAGGGTGTTTTTTTTTTAAATAACTGACGTAATGCCAATCTCACAGTCTCAGAACTCCAAGCTTCCCAGGATCACATGTTCAGAGCTTCGTGATATCTCAGGGTTTCAGACTCTCCCTGGAGGATCCAGAAACAGGGCATAATAATGACCTCGAGCCAAAACTAACCATTGCCGACACTACATGTTTAACTTGAGCTGCACACTAATCCACAATGGAAACTAGACTTAATAAATGGATGAGACTCTGTACTGCAGCTTGAAGAATTTTGATGAACCATATAACTTTTTTTTAGAACAATTTTCTAACATACAAAAGACCAAACTGCTTAAGATGTAAAGCATTCTGGTGCAACAGAAAGATTTAAGAGTTAAATTAGCACAATACATATTATTAGCTTTATGCATGCTACAAACCTGTTGTGGTGATCAAAATTTTAGAAATAATTTCTGTCTACAAAAAGACCTGCAGCCGACTTTATTTCCCGAGGAAGCTGAGGTCCTTCAATATGTGGAGCAAAATGCTGGAGATCTTTTACCAGTCTGTGGTAGCCAGCACTCTGTTCTCCTCTGTGGTCTGCTGGGGGGGCAGCATCACTGCAAGTGACACCAACAGACTAAACAAACTGATCAGAATGGCTGCCTCCATAATTCGCTGCAAATAGGACACTTTTTTGAGGAGGACCCTCAACAAGCTGTTATCCATCATGGATAACCCAGACCACCCTCTCCACCCTGTTCTGGGCAAACAATAGAGCGCCTTTTCAAAAAGGCTCAGACAACTCTGCTGTTCTTGGGACCACTACAAGAAATCCTTTCTTTCATATGCAATAAGAGTATATAGCACCTCATCACTATGTAACAGAAAATTCACCAACTGACTGTTGTTGTGACTGACTTAAATTGCACACTGCTTATAATATTCCGCACAGTACAATTGGCAGACTTTGTTTTCTTCCATTAATTCTTTTATCTTCTGTAAATAGTGTCTTAACTTTATATTTTCTGTAATTTATGTCTATTTCCCAGCTTGAAGTGAATAAATTATTTCTATTCTATTCTATTCTATTCTATTCTATTCTATTCTATTCTATTCTATTCTATTGGGATGAATAAATTATTTCTATTCTAATCTATTCTATACTGCACTTAAGCACAATTGTACTGGTTAAATAATCAAATTTAAGACAATTTAATTTATATTTGGACATATTATTGATGAAGATAAAAACAAACATCATAAATTGCAAACCAGTATGAAATATAAAAAGGTACAATTTATCATAGTAAAATGTTCGTTCATTCATTCAAGGCATATTAAATACATCATATTCAAGCGCGGAGGAGAAAAAAATCGTGACGTCACTCAGATGCGACAATGTCCAGTCGGTAAAGAGAGCAGGGAGTTCAGCAGCATCCTTGGCGCTTGTATAGGAGCTTTAGAGCGGATTATTGTTAAAAACTGGCGAGCAGCTTGGTCTCACCGGGTGTGCTTTTCCCCACATAATCATCGGATGTCATCCTTTGTTGCTCAGTGGGAAAAACGAGCAAATGGTTCGATGGAGACACTTAGTTTGAGCCAGCTGCTAACGTTAGCGGTGTTTTACTAGCCAGCTAACAACACGAACTCGGGATGTGGAGGCTAGTTAGCCGCAAATGCTAACTTGTTAGCTTCGTTTAGTTAGGTGCGAACTAACTGCTGCTGGGAGCTGAGAGACGACTGAAGAGCTTCTACCTCTACTGTTCACTTCAGAAAGCTTCAAAGGATATATCATTTTGGATTCCCGTCCACGGAGGGTTGACAAAGAGACCTGTCCCGTCGATGTCACCGGTTTTCAGGTAAATAAAGCTCAAAGAAGGATAACAAGTGTGTTCTGCTCTGATAGTTGGACCACTGGACAGGGGCCTAGCATTGACTTGCTATATAGCTAGCAATTTACTTGCGTGTAGTCTGTTAGCATTGCTAATGCTAGCCAACTTAACGCTGCTGCTAAAGTGGAGCTTGTTCGAACGAAATTGAAAATGACAAACCCGTTTTGTTGTCGACGAAGAAGTTTAAGTGACTGACAGGAGAATATAGTGCAGTTTATGACGTTTGAGTTGATTTTTCTCACTACAAACGAGGGTTTCCTAAGCGGCACTTGAACCTGCAAAGTGCAAACGCACCGTGTTACCATGGGGAACAGCTTATGCTCGACAGCTTTTCACCTTTCTTGTCCTTAAAGCAAACTTTTTTTAATTCAAACATTCTGTATTAGAAGTGGCAGATTAGTTTATAACATTTTGGAAACGAGGAAGCATAATATTGTATCATGGTTTCAACCAAAATGATAAAATCACATGCATTAGTCTTTAACTTTAATACTTAAACTTATTCTTGGATGTTTACCTGGTGTGGTCATTGTTAAGAACACACAATATTTACACATAACAAACCGACAAGTGCAACAAACACTCATTCTGAAGACACTGTTACTACCAATTAAGAGTAAAACTCAAACATAACAGACAATTGAATTAACAAAACAAGTCTGCACAATAAATGGTTGTTAGTTCCTTTCCTTTTCTCTGCAGACTTGTAAAATTTGAAGTGCATGGTCATGAAAACAGACACTACTGGGTTTTTAAAGTTCAGTACCGAACATTTGAGGAAGAACAGTTTGTTTGAAACTTTATTTACAAGAAAAGACAACAAACACAATCCTAGATTAAACCTGTAAATTATTTACTTGAAAGCAACAGAGTATTGATTTAAGTTCTTAAAGACCTAACTGGATAAAAAGCATCTACTAAATGATTAATTCAAATCAGGTTGTATGTTGTTCAAAGGAGTCCTGACAGAGTCTATTATAAAATAACATTACCACATAAATCCCTGTCATGCTTTTGCATTTAAAAAATCACCTGTAAAGAAAAATGAACAATTATTTCAGCTCATTACTATCTAATGGAGCTTTTTGTCCAGGTTTAACTATGATCTGTTTAGGATACCTCAGCATGCTCCATGTTATAAAATAATTTGGTTCTGTGATGGTTTGTCTTGGCATGTGAAGCCCAGTGACATTAAACAGCGTTCTCATGAAATCTAGAATGTTTGTTTAGAGTTAATAAACATTTAAGCAGTAGTGCAAGAAAATTTGTTTTTGATAAAACTTCTTATTAAAAGCAGTTATTTTATCAGTTTTTGAACAGTGCTGCTGAATTTGCTGCATCAATTATGCTCTTGAACGCTAATGTAAATACAAGATGTTTTCTCACGATGGTCACGCTATGTTGGCAAAGAAAAAAAAACCTGCTTCCTAAAGGAGCGCTGTTCCTCTTTAGCAAGTCACAGGCCAAGCAGAGGCGTTATAGCTCTCATTCGTTGTGTACTTATACACTGGAAGGTGGAATCCCAGAAAGAGTTGGCCCACAACTGCTCCATTCAGTGCTGCATTGGCCTAACCTCATGCTTTAACACTGCTTGTTTTTCCTCTTTTGGTACCTCAAGGTGAAAAGAAATGGTACGTCCTTCTGTGATGCTGCAGCGTACAAAACAAAACGATTTATTGCACAGGTTGTGTGAAAAAGGCTCAAAATTCAACACAAACTGTTTCATTGCTTTTATTTTATTTAATTTTACTTTCATTGTGTCCTTAAATATTTGTTTCTTAAAGAATAGTTGTTTCTTTCTTCTATGAATGTTTTATGTGAATTGCTTTGGATAAAAAAAGTGAACGCACAAAACACTGTTAAGCTGCAAATAATTTTAAACATTTTTTTAAAACTTTGGTTATTTTTTTTATTAACTTTATCCCACTTTTTCATAACAAACATAATTTCTAGTTATACATTTTAGTTGATGTACAGTATATAGACTTTGCATGTAAACTTCCTGAAGGTAAGAAATGTCAGAAATATCACTTAGCTGCATAGGATGGATACTTTCTGAAACAATTAATTTTCTGTAAATAAATAAATATGTTTCTGTGTTGTTCGTGGTCTGAATAAAGTATCATTGTTTGTTCAATCAATAAATCTTTACCTACAGCAAGCTCTCAAAATAAATAAAGGACTAAGTAAGAAATACATTTTTTTTCTTTGCAGAAACCAATTATAACTTTTATAAAATATTAAAGATCAGTTTTAAAGAAGTTTTACATCTCAATGGGACCCCCCTGATTAAATAAAGGTTTAAAGAAAACTGTAGATTTCACAGGTGATGTCTATCTTTTTGTTACACTCAGAACATATTTTTGTATCAACCTTTTTTGTAGTAGCTAAATAAAAACAAAGCTGTCGGCTAGATTTATTTTAAGTAGGACCATGAGTGATAATGATCAAAATATTGATCTATTCCTTAGAAATTATTCACCTGATGAACAGTTGAACTCCTCTACATGTGTGCTCTCTCCTCATCTTAATATCTTTGAGGGACTGTGGCTTGATTTGAAAATGTGACTGGACACATGGATCAATAACAGAACTTGACCACACTTCATAATTATCTATTATATAACAATGTTTTTTTCACATGAAAACTGGGTGAAAACAATTCTGTATTTCCTCCAACACCCAATGTGCTGTCAGTTTGTGTGTTCTTTCTGATAATCCCACAGCTTATGTTGTGAACACAAACTGTCCCGTCCCTTACTCATAAGACCTACCTGAATGTGGCGACATCTATGAGGCAGCAGGTAAACTTCCAGGACTTCCTTGTACTCTTCCAAAGGTTTTAGTAGAAAATTGAAAATCATTATTTCTTAAATTAGCTGAAAAGCAGAAAATGTTTTGATATTCTCCTTCAATATTTAAGAAAGGCAATCTAGACTTTATGGTGCTCCTACCGCCCAGATTCTATGAATGAAAAACACTTGTCCGTAAGGTAATAGTATAAGGAAGAGAAAATCTCCTTTGAAATTGTGTGTTGCTTTAGCCACATCTGAATTTCAAATTTTAACGAATTCTGTTTATGTTTTGGGTAGGGCTGTCTACTAACTTATCAATCAGTGTTTTTTTTTTTCTTTTTTTCTGAAAACTCAAAACTAGTTTTCCAGATCCAGAAAGCTTTTTATGTACTTAACCAAAAGGGTTTGTTGGCCACCCAGTTTTATATGTCATAAATTGTAACTAAACGCAACTGTACCTTCAATTATTCACAGAGGTCAGCCACTCACAATGCAGTTGCAGTGATGGAGAAAAGCCAAACCCTTTTTCTATGTCTTCCCACAAACGACAACATGTTATAACACATGTGTGTCTGCTTTTTTATATGCTTAATTGAGCTGAGGCATCAGCTGCCACAGAGAAATAAAAGATGAAACCGACGAGTGGGTGGAGCTGCAATGGCAGTGTGGTTGACTAGTAAATTAAAAAACCCTTTATATAAAAATCTAAACCACTCAATATTATATTTGCTATAGGTGTATATCATCTAAATATTGTTTTAGGAAAAACATTTTGTGTCAAGTAAATGTTCAGTTTCTCGTGCTTTAGTGATATACATTTTACCTCTCTAGATGCATCTTGCTCTCACACCACATTAGAAACAAGCGCTCCTGTTAGGTAGCGTGCTTTTACAGAGTAATGCTTTTTAGTCGCTCATTTGATTACCGTTTCTGCGATGCTTTGATCTGCTTTGAATGCACACTCAGACTGCTGGAGATTTCATAGAAGAATGTGGGATTCCTCAGCAGTTGTGAAAGACGCCCCGCTCCACATCTGTGAGGCACAACAAGCGTCTTAATAATTCAGTGCTGTGCCATGTAGCTCTGAGCTGCTTAATCAACAGGAAAAAAATCTCCTAGTCATATTGCTTTGTTGTGGGCCAAGCTGTGACAGAACAGGGAGATAAGGAGCTTTCTTAGTAAGAAAGACGGTCTAAGTTTAGCTGTGCCTGATTTTAGTATAAAATCAACAAATGTATGTGAAATAACTATGCCGATTGTGGAGCACATTTTTGTCATTTGTATCCCTGAGCTGCTCCTTGATAAAGGCTGTGCAGGTGTTACTCAGCAGCTATCAAAAAAGATTTTGCCCGTAGTGATTTTTCAAGTTCTGGAAAAAAAAATCACTGCTATTAAATAACTTGTGTAACTTTCAGACCTGTCATTAGAAGAGTTAAAAGTGGCCGTTGTGTCCTTGAGTTATGACAGATGACATGTATTGGAGACAATGACAAGTTTTTGTGCGGGTTTATAGATGTTTGGTGTGTAACGCTCAACAGCATGTGTCGAGAGCAGCTTTCCCCTTGAAGGAATCTCCCAAACTTCTGAATGCTTATTCTTTGAAAGAACTATTATCAATGTGTAGATCAAATTTCTTTACATTTAGTAGTGTTTGTTCAAATCTTAGGGTGTATTCAGATGGAAAAATAAGTTGATTCGGACAGGGTCAGCTTAATTTGGTCTGGATCGAGTCCTGCACATTGCATTTGGTCTGTATTCAGACTGCCATCAACTAGAATTTCTTGTTTGGATCCAAAGCTTGTCAACAAAAAACACATGACTAAAGATCTCTTTTGTCATTGGCCAGGAATTATGAAGGCGGGGCAGAGCAACGAGAGAAAGAATAATGGAAGTTCTATGCTTTGCAATAATGCTTTTAAAAAGTGGGTAAATATATATTTTCAAAAAGGAAGAAAAGCAGGGGATGTTGGAATGTACAACAGTACTTTCATTCTTTCACTACCTACATCCACTGCACATGCACAGACCGAAATGTAAATCCTAAACTCAGTCCAAATGGAAACAAATCGAGATCACCATGAAAAACTGGTCAGAGTGAATTTCCTGGTCCCGGACCAGGATCCGCTTGGGTGTATTTAGACAGAAAATGTTTCCAAACTCTGGTTCACTTTAAGTGAGCCAAATGTTTCCAGTTTGAATACACCCTATGTGTTTGTGTGACTAGAAAGGGAATATAAACAGAGAAATAACTCCAAACTCAAGTAATTTTTATCAGCAGATGTTTGTGCATGGGCATCAACACCGCAAGCAATACTTGGACCTGTAGCTATATCTGTTAGCCACTGCTGTAGCACCAAAGCTAAAAGATTTTTCAGTGGAAATTGAAATTTATTTTTCAAAATAAAAGGTTATATTTAAAGAATATTCAATAACTGTAAAACAGTAAGTTTACTTGGTTGAAAATATTGACAATACAATTTCCCTTGGAATTAATTGAACACATTTGTCAGATGAATCTGCATTGCAACAGTGATAAAAATAAATAAATACAGGCAATCAAAACATCATTTTTTTGTCTACTGATTCTGCAAGAATCTTTGCTTTGAGTCTCAGCCCAGGTGTAAACATGTTCAACTCATGAGTTACACGCAAGCATTCATGTGCTTACTTGTAAGTTATGCACACACTATACATTTATGCTGTAGAAAAGAGAAAATAGATGAGCAAGCGTAAATAAATAAAAATAGCCCAGATTTTTTTTTTGTTACCTGTTCCAGTTTAACCTTTTTCAATATAAAGAACAAATTACTTTGTGCTGTTAAGGAATCCTCCTACAGCGACAACAAGAAATTATTTTTTTATCACATTCCCTCATACTGAGAGAATGTCTGACTACACTGGAAAAAAGTGGAGGGAAAACCTCTAGCAGACCCAGAGTCTTTGTGGATGGCCATCTGCCTTGATCTGTTAGGATCTGATGGGAAAGGAATGAGGCAAATCCAGCAGCACCGATTCAAGTTGACTTTAACAATGGTGGACAGTAAACAGAGGGAGGAAATGTCCCAAGGGAGGAAAAAATGTCTGGACTGAAGCATCATTCCTCACAGCAGTCAAAGTCTCTGTAGCAAGCAAGATTTTACTTTTCATACAATTTTAACATGCATTTAAAACAGGAACATTGTTATACAAAAGATATTTATTATTTTTTTAGGAAATTGTATCAAGCTGTATTTAATTTACTTTTAGTAGGCTATGGTTTGTTAAAAGCTAGCATAAAAATGAGAACTTTAGATGCAAAACTTGATGCTTTGGAAGAGTTTTGTCTTTTGGCAAAGGACTTGCCATTATCTAGTTATATTTTAACTTTGACAATTGAAAAATAACACATTTTAATTCAGGCATTTATATGTCTGAACCAAAATATACATATTTAGTTTTTCTTTCAAATGGAAGTACATGTCTTCATACGCAAATGTTTTTATGCATTTTATTTTAGTTTCAGATTGAAGAAAAAGAAAAGAAATAAATGTGGGTAGTAAAACCTTTATTTTTTTTTTGAGAAAAGAGTTTGCTTGTGGTAAGACATCCTCCCTGGGAGTTGATCTGGTTAGGTTCCCACAGACGGACACAAGCAGCTGGCAGCTCAGTTAAAGTGCCTGTAAGTCTATTAGCGTTGATAATCCTCAAAGGAAAGTTCAGTCAATCAGCGTGTTTACTTGTACTGTAAAGGTAAACTATAGTTTATTGCTCAACTGAACAAAAGAAATAAACACCATTACTAATTTATGAGTGCAGAAAATGTCTAATTTTCTATCAACTATATGACTTTGCTACTACAGTTGGGATAATACAAAGTTTTTTTTTGACACAATGTACAAACGCTTGAGGTCTTTATGTCTGCTTCTGTGTGGTTGCTCACTTTTGGAATTACTTTGACCACTCCTTTGTTTTCAAAAATGTGAATGAAGTGAGTCTTGATAAATTTAATAGTAGATGCTACAGAAAGCCATGGTTTCAAAAGCAACGCTTTGAGGTAAAATTCATGCATATCACTGTCTTTTTACCATGCTGACTTTTTGAAAAGTTTCAGTTACATTTAGGTTTGTTGAGAATGAAACTCAACTCTTGTCATTTCCTTCCTTCCAGAGCTGCTGTGTTTTGTTGCAAAGCATTGATGGAGGGTTTTAGGATTTGGGGTTGTTCGATATTTCTTCCTTTATTTTTTGGCTAGAAGCAGAATTATTTTCAGACTTGATGCCTTTTCATTTACTGGGTTTTGCAACATTTTAGTGCTGATAAACTTAAAAGTATGCATCGTTTTTTCATTATAAACTAGGGCAGAGCGATTAAATGATAATCTATATCGGGACTGAACTTTTCTCTATTAAAAAAAACAAGTCTATTGCAATAGACTTTTTTGTTTTAAAGGCTTTGAAATTAACACTCCCCAGTTGCGAGCATTTTGTCTTCTTTGGTTAGTAAAAATTAAAGGGTTATTCCCTAGTAAATGCTTGCGTAAAATTAGTCATGTTTATTAGCCTTCCTCTTGGGTAAACAAACCCCTCGAAGACACCCCCATACAATCTTAATAACCTGTTAATAACATTTCTCTTAATAGCCAGAAAGCCTTCAAATTTGACAAATATAGTTATTTGATTTATATCGTGATATATATCGTTATCCCCTGATATGAAAAACTATATCATAATGTAAAAAAAAATCTATCGTCCTGCCCTATTATAAACTATTGACAGCATTTCATTAACTGGTTTGAATAAATACTATTTAACAAAATACATAACATATTATTTCAGTAACTTTGCTATTCAACTTATTAACTATTATGATGTATGATATCATAATGATATATTAACTATGGTATACATATAATTTCTGATTATGAAGTCAGTGAGACAAGATATTACAAAAAATGTATTAGTAGTGCCTTTATTTCTACTAAGATTAATCTTACTGCTATACACTGCAGCATCTTACTGTCTTGAGTACAGAAAAAAAGCCTTTCAACAAGTGCTTTTTGGTCGTGTTGGAAGTGCAGATGCAGCTTCAATGCTGAGTGCAGGAAACGATAGAATGGCTCTGTGGACAGACCACACCAACACCTCCACCAAAGTAAATCTTGACTTTGACTTTTTTTTCATAGTAGCTTCGCATAACATTTATATGTGCATTAATGAACTTTCCACCTTAAAATGTGCATGTGTTACTGTCAGCTGTTATTTTGTCCCACAGTTATCAAATGTCAAACAGCTGAAAGGTCTGGTCATCTGTTTTTCCAGCTAAGTGTCAGTATTTAGGTTTTTTCAATGCTTGCTATTATTTTCTTCTTGCACATATTTAAAACACAGCCTTCTCTTTAGTACACTCCTCTTTTTTTGTCCCAAATTTTTCGTCTTTGCTTTGCCAAATACTACTTGCTTTATTGGGTACAATGCTACATGTGCATGTTGTGTAGTTACAGTTTTGTTAACTAAATTTCTTAAGTTTAGTATCTGGAGCAGACTCAAACAGAAGTATTTAAAGTTTTCAACCTCCAAAAAGTTAATAGAAAATACAAATATAATGGGATATTAGAAACTATTCATTGTTCAATTTTTTGGGTCATAAGTATGTGTCTTTAATCAATTTATACTCAGTGATGCATGGATACCATGATAATCCATCACATCATTTTTATCTTTTGATTAGCCACTTGATGTTTTCTATTCAATTGGTGTCAAGAGTTGTAACTTACATATTCTATAAAGTCAAGTGTGTACTTCACTGGCTAAATAATTCATTTCTAGCAGGTGCACATGGGTTAGAGGTAAAGTGATAGGACACATGCTGCATTTTTAAAGTGTGGATTGGCGCTGAATAACAAAATGCCAACATCGTCCTTCTCAAGAAATCTTACTCTTGTTTCAGTGAACGGAAAGGGGACATTTGATATGGAGTCTGAATAATTTACAATCAAGGTTTGAGGTAGAATTTATATGTAGTCCAACTTCTTTTCTAATGATATACACTTTACTTGAGGTAATTACCGCGTAATGTTTTTGTAGACACTTGATATCCATCCACTAGAAAACATTCAAAGACATGTTTTTGTGGATTTTGAAACTTTTATTTTAAACAGGCTTAATAGTTGTTTTCTGAACTTTAGTTTGTTCTGGTAGATTGGTATTTTCAAAAATTGCTTGGCAGTAAATTTATTTTATTTGCCTTAACCCTTTCAAGATGACAGGTGTTGACAGTATTGTTGCCACTACTTCTAAAGAGTGTCTTCCAATATAAGCTAGTAAAAATATTGTTAAGCCAAGTTTAATTTTGGGAACTGGTTTAGGTGTATTCCTATTTTATTGACCATAATGTGTTTCAGTTTAAAATAGATGATAGACATTTAATATTGTATAGGTTTAGTCAGCAAAAACCAAAAAGATATTTAAGGTTCTTTTTGCAAAATTTAAGATGCCCACATTATTGCCATTAGGCATAAGGCAGGATTCTACAAGAGCGTATGTATAAAGAAGAGCTTATTGACCAAAACCATGAAAGCATGCGCTGTAAAGCCCCACTACATCATATAGAAAAATGCAACAATATTTGTATTTTTGTGACTATTATGTATTTATAATCTGTAGTTATAAATATTTAACAAAAATATTCTGTGGTTATGACATTATTTTGGTTCACTCAACCTACAAATAATATCAACATGGCAACATTAGTTTAGGATCCTATATATAAAAAACAGCATATGTTTTTGAATGATATATTTTACAGACTATCTCTGAACAGCAAACACTGTTGTGCAGCAGAAGATAAGAATATGTGCTTGAACTTATTCTAAGAATGGAAAGTTCCAAGAGTGTATTAAAACTTTTGACCATGTTTTGCTCCGTTGTATTATCTTTAATGTGTACCGTTAATCAATTGAAGACGTGTTGAAGTATGTTGCAGTGAAGTGTGCATTCAGAGCTAATGTGATTTTCATATTTATCAACTACTTTTGTAATGCAATAATCAACAAATACTAATATTGTCCGAATATTATAGGAATAGAACTTAATTGATCGCACGATTGGACCAATCCAGTGAAAATTACCCCATTTATTCATCTTGATAAAGCGCTTTAAAAACACTTCTACTAACATGTTGCAGTAAAGAGTGTACAACGGAAAAACTGGCAAAAAGATAACTTTAGTTCAGTTCCAATTTTTTATTTTATTTGTCTCCATTGTTTGTACAGTGTTTATAGTAGCTTAAATAAAGCAATATATTGAAAATGAAATGAGGTCAACAGGTCAACAAACACAGTCAACTTTGTTAAATTGTAGTTATTATTATATTTTTAAATTCAATTTTTGTCTGAGACAACAATGTTTGACATGCTGCTTTTTATTAACCCCCAATTTTGAGATTTTTAAGACTTTATGACATGCAATTGTGTGTCCTGCAGATAAAATGCATTATCTACAGAAAGGTAGAAATAAACACATGTTCTTCACTTTTGTTACTTTTTAAACAGGTTAATGGAACAGAATGTTGGGGGACATTACACTAACTGGAAAACCTTGCATGGTATTTTCTTGTACACAAATTTAATTGATATGTCAAAAACAATAATACTATGATATCCGACTCACTGATATTTGATTTTCCTGCTCCCTCTAGCTGCTGAATGTAAAATTTGTGTTTTCCCTTCCTGTGAAACCCTGCAGTGCAGTGAGTTTCCACTTTGTGGATCAATACTGAAGCAGTAAGCTGACACAATGAAAAGCAATATTCATAAATAATGAATAGGGAACCTTATTACCCTTCTCTGTCCTTTTTCAAGAACGGAGAAAAATGTGCCTTGGACTGTCTTTACCCTGGTTATTTTGACTGTCAAACAAACATTCAGGCATCTCTCAAATGTTTAACTGATTCTTGTTACATAGATGATGTTAGTGTCACTGTCTTGCATAAGTGCTCCTTGTTTTTTTATTCTTTTGATAATATTTATGGCAATCTGACTTAAATGATCGTGCAAAAATCATAAAAAAAAGATTTTAGATAAAAAAAAAGGAAAAAAAAGACATTTTGCTTATTTTCCATTATGTTCTGCCTTTTTTTAATGACAGCTGGATACTATGTTAAAACAAATGTCTTGTTCTTCACTGTAAACTCTCCCTCTATACGTTTTACAAAGTCCTCATGTTTGGTTCACACCAGCATTTTGATTGAGCCAAACCTGACAAATAAACAGATTGGCGGTTATTGGTTTTTGGTCAAGCCAAACATTCAATAGCTTTCAAGCCATGCTGATATTTAGTGATACAGTAAGGATGGGTTTCACTGCCATTATGAAATTCATTTTGTTTTGTTTTTTTAATTTAAAAGTTCATGGTTTTGTTTGTGATTCAAAATGGTGTATGAACATTCATTTTTATTTGAATTTTCCATTAAAAAACAATTGTGTTTGGTAACGAAAAATAATGTTTGCGTATCTAATAGTTTAAACTGAACAAATATTTTATTTTCATAAATATAATGATCATCTCTACAATAGACAGAAAATAGTTTCTTTCATTTAAAAAAAAATCAAAATCTATAGATTAAATTGAAGTTTGATTTAAATTTAGTCCTGATAAATAGCAGTTCATCTTCTGTGATATGTGCCATTCATTTTTAACATGTATATCTAAATATATCTTTAAAATGATGTTTCTAGTAACCAAGTTTTCAATTGTTAATTTAGAATAAAATAATTACTGCCCAACTGCTACAGATCATCAGCTTGATTTGGCTGTTGCTTTGGTGTTGTAAAATTCAGCTTTGGACATTCCTAAGGATCTATTTCTAGTTTTTAACACCTTTCATTGCTACATTTTGAAGCCAGACAATTTCTTTAATCTGATTGCAATAACCCTATGAGTTGAATAATGTGTTGCCTAGTGTGCACATTTCTTAAACAACCATAATGAAGTGAATTACTTGTGTGTAGTTTTACTGTTTTATGCCTTAGTCACAAATACGGTCTGGCTGCGGGCGAAAAATGGGCGAATTTGTACGAGCCCATAGGAAATATCAAGGTCATAGATAATTTGCTCAGCCTGTGGAATGAAAGGGTTTTTTTTTATTCTACAGTGAGCGACAGGCTATGACAAACACTTCTAAAACAAGCAAAGGTAATGTAAGGGTGAAGTAGGAGAGATGCAGACATATTGTATGGATTTTTTTGGTCCTCCCCAAGTCTTGCGGACTGCGTAAGGGGCTCCTGAGTGCTGCTCAGGTCATGAAGGTGTTCCTTGTGAACTCCTTGTGTGCAGCATGACTGTTACAAAGGAGGAAGTTAGATGCATCGAGGTTTGTGTGGGCATCCACCGTGCGTTCTATGAACACTTGCATATCATGTGCACACCCCGTGTGTGAGGCAGTCAGTAATGAACTATAGTATGTAGACCTCAAGATTAACTAGAGTGTGGCGTAAGGGCACCATACAACAACATCACCTGTGCATCTCAATTACGACAACCTTATGAATACTTTACAATATACTTAACACACGGACAACAATCATATGTTTCATTTTCATGATGTCCCTTAAGGTGGTCATACAAACCTCAAGGGAATTGCACGACACACCTGCACTCTCTCACCTTAAGAGGTGTTTACTCCTACCTTTGATCTTCCATGGGCCCAGACAATCCAAAAATGTGTCCATTCCATGTATGGGTGGGTACAACCATAGTCTTGCAACCATCATCCTTTTTTTGCACTCTACTGCTAGTTTACAACCCCAAGCTAACAAAAATGGCGAGTAATTTCAAAACTATCCAGACATACAAATTTAAGCCAAATGCCAGCTCAGACAAGCAAAATGAAGACGTTTATGTATCTATTTGTCTGCAAGTGGATGCATCAGAATGAAGTGGAGCAGAGGTCTTGTGGCTTGCTTTGTATGTCACCAATACAAGCTTTTTAAAGGACATTTTTTCGTCTGTTCCTGATTCGCTGCACTTTGAATAAAGAAATGCTTAGAAATGCAGTTTTAATCATAATTTTCTTTTAAATTTTCTTTTGTAAATCACATTTTAGGCTTTGCGGTGTTGGTGTGTTTAAAAATAATTTAGAAGCAGCAAATATTGACATCTTTTCCCTAGTGAAAGATTATTGCATTAATAATTGTCTGCTATCCTGCTATCTCCCAGCTGCTTACCCAGTCTCCTCCCCTGCTGCATCCTCACCGTATCCTCCTTATCAATTCTTCTGCTGCATGCAGAGTCGCTTTGATTTCTCACAATATTCTGTGCATTGCTTCCTCAATTAATGGTGCAGCCCGCAGATCAAATTTCATTTGGGAAAAGCACTTTTATCGGCAACTTGGAGGAGCTCAGTCTAAGTGGTTTCATCTGCCGATGGTGGTGGGGGGGTGTAGTGGTGGAAGCAGTGTTGACAGGGGTAGCTTCCTCATTGCACAGTGGAAAGCCAGTGGAGGGAGTGCACAGAAAACTGTGGGAGATGGAAGTGAGTAGTCACATACGTAGGTAGCATCCTGTGTATGTTTCGCAGCAAAGGACAGGTGTTTTGTGTGTAGAGGGGAGTTTTGCAGAAGAAAATCCAAGAAAAAGCTTTTGCTGCTCACAGTTAACAGTATAATGGAAAGAGGAAAAACGATGGCTAAACTTCTTACTCACTTGAGTACCTCTACTATGGATTGAGGTGAGCATTTGCTTCCGTGTTGTGGTCATCTTCATTGAAACCAGCCCAATCCTTGATGAAATACCTTCTGGATTAACGCTTTGTGGATTATGCCGACAAGTTTTCTTCAGCCTTTATGAAAATTAAGGGAACTTGGAAGAACCAGGAAATCACTGCCGATATTTTGCTTTTTCTACTGGACTTTGACTCCGGAACAGCTAAGCTACTGATGAACAATTTGATGTGTGGCTGTGGCTGCAGCATCCTCTCCTCCCTGATGAAGAGGCTGGGTCGCACAGCTTGCTGCTCAGATCTCCTCTCCTGCAGTCACACCTCAGAGACGCTGCAACGTCTGTCCACTAGCTGTCCACCCCGAACAAAGGTAACAATGCGTACCTCCAAGAGACGCATAATAATTTGTATTTTTGTGGCAAACATGGGGTCTCAAACAATGACTATAGTGTTTTTGTTTACCTGCTCTAAAACAGTTGGTAAAAGATCTATTCACCTTGGAGACTTTGGAGTAATTTATTTAATACCATTTGTCAATTTTTAGGCCTCGTCGATGCTGTTTGTAGAGTTGTTAAACCCACCGGGACCAGATGTGTCTGTATATGCACAGAAGTTCTGAAACACACAACGCATCAGGTGTAAATGGGTTAAGTGCCCGGTCTTCATTCCCTCTGTGGTTTACAGTGATTGCTGTTCCTCCATAATTTAAGGAAAAGCCAATAAAAGCCAAACAAAATGGTACATGCATCAGTGTGCTTGTGTCAGCCTGTAAATGAGAGTGCAAATTGCTTCGTTCTTGGGGCTTTTATTGCATGACTGTAGTACTTCACTGCCTTTTGTTGCACACAACTGTTTCAATAGTAAGCTGGTCTGAATGGGGTTTTAACTCCCAAACTTGAATTCTTTCTGACAGTCGGTCATTCTTCCAGCTGAAAAGATTAGTTCTCTTGGTTTACAGGAAGCCTATATGCTCTAATGAGAAATGATGGAAATCTACAAAGGAAAGTGTTTTGGCACAATTGAGTTGTTACTTAGCAACAGACCTAAAGGAAAAGGGATGAGTGACAGTTTTAGATTGGACGGGTTTCTTTTTGTCAGACCTTTGGTGCCACTTTTTTTGCATCAAAGTAATTGTTTTCCTGAGCCTTTTCTTTAACTAAATTTGGGAAGCATCTTGTCCCTGTGTTAAGCAGTTTAAAGATTTAAGTTTTACTTTCATCCACCAGGACATCACACTGTGCCGTCTTGAAATAGAGCCATGGAATTAAGCTGTTTTATATAACTGAAGACACATTTTTTTGGCAAACGCTGTATTTCTAACAAACCTTGCTATTCAGTGTTAAGTCATGGAATATTTTTCAAAAAAGTTGTCAACGTTCCTAAAAAATGCTTTCATATGTCTGTTTCAAAATTAAACTTTCTTTCACCTTCCTGTTTTATTTTGTTAGTGTTATTGATTTTAAAGGCTCCCTTCAGTGATTTAGCTCCTCAGGATATTGTCAACCGCTTTGTGTCTGGTTACCAGCCAACATATCTCCACTCCAACTGTTCTGATTACATTGATGGGATTCATTCCTGCAATTTGAGGCTTTTAAGGTTCAGTTCTCAGATTCTTTGATCATCAAGATTGAAGCACACATTTGCAAGGTTTATTATATTTGAAAAACAATACAGGTTTGATGTGATTTGGAAAGTCCATAATTCAATTGAAGTAATTTCTTTAAGTAAACAACCTGTCTCAGTTTTGGAGAATGCACAGATCCAGAAGTGCAAACTTTGGTTTTCCTAGCTTTTCAGTTTACTGAAGGGTTCTAGCACAAAGCACAAATTGATTAAAACATTTGATTGATAGATTTGTTAAAGAACCACTCTAATGAAAAATCAGTTTTTGATGTTTTGTAACATGTACTTGTGGCATTTTTCTCATGATGATGGACATTAATTAAAAAAAATAAGCTCAAAATTATATTTTTGATTTTTTTTTTTTTGAAACATAGTGAATCAGGAGCAGACCAAAAGATGCCATTTGAACACTGCGCCCGTCGCTCAAATCACACTGCTGGGCTTTAATTTGCCTCAATTCGTTGGTGTGAGTGCATTCACACCAACGGTCCCGCCCCTAACTTTGAGGTTAATTTCTAATGATTTGCTGCTCTGTAAAAACTATGTCCTAGAAAACGGCACAAGTTTTTTTGTTTTTTTGTTTTTTTTGTAGCTAATAATATCATATTGAAAAGACAACTGGGAATGCTTTTAAAATGGCTCAAAAGATCATCAAAGTGGGTCTTTAAAATGCATTCCTGTTTCCTTCATGTGATACACTGTTTGTTTTTGAGCAGAAAAGACATTTGCAGATAAAGATAATACTCATCCATGCCATGCAAGTTCAACATTGCATTAAGTAGAATACATTTTTGGACTCAATATTTTTTTTGGTTTATTTCTAGATTATTGTTGTGGTTACAATACTTATAAAATATCCTAAATAATATTTAGCTATTAAGCTTTCAGCTTTCATCTCTATGGAACTGGACCAGTCCTTTTAGGCAAGTTGGGAGTACCACCAGTACATGAATATAACCCAATACGTTGTCTATAGCTGTCAATACAACATAGTTTTCTAAGCAAGCAGAATGTAAAGGTCCCTTTCCACATCTTAAGAAAAGCCACCATATGTTTTTAAGTGCACCACGTTGAGTCTGACTCTGAGTACTAGGCTTAACTGTTGTCTGTGTTCCACAGCTGTGGTTTTATCAGTGAACAGCCAACTTGGCAGCTTTACAGAAATCTCTATCCCTTCTCATTGGCAGCAATAACAAGAACTTTATGTTGCACTGGCACACTGCTGGCTATTTGTTTACACTGTTGAGTGTTATTTTGCTAATATCCACACATAATAAAGTTAAAGGAGAAACAACGCCTTTTGCTGCCTTTGTTTAAGGTTGTTTAAGTCACTGAACTATTTTCCATATGCTTATTTTTTGCTGTGCTGCAAAAGCTTTTGTGTCTTTGCAAACCACATTTGAATTTTTTTTTCTGTGCATAAAAACCAAAGCTTATTTGCCTAGGTTATTTAATACATATTCATAATTAACAAACACATTTATAAGCTCAAACTCAATATTACCTGTTAAAAGTTAGGAAACACTGGTCTATTTAAATTAGTTTGTTGCTGAACTTTTGTGAGTTCAGACAGTTATTAACCATCCATGTGCTTAATGGTCAGGATAGAGTACTTGGTGTCCTTTTTTATGACAAATGAAAATGTTTTAAATTCAACACATAGTGAAAGCCCCCCTAATCTGAGTTTGTTTCACAGATCCACCTAGGCTAAAAATAGAAATTGATGAATGAAGCTTGTATCGTGCTGACTGCTATGTCCAGCTAATACTCAACTCATCTACATGTATGCTAAAAAGATACTTATTTTTGCACAAATTATTTTATAATATTTCAGAGTAGCATTTTAAGTACCGGTAGCTATAAAGTCTGTCAAAATAGCTTGACATTATAACTAAAACTACGACCAGAGATGTGCAGTTGCTCTGTTCCAAGAATACCAGGCTGTTAGAATTTCTTGATCTATATGCTAATTTCACAACTGCCTACTCATCATCAAAAAATAATTACATTTTAAGATGTGTCAAGGACACTAATGGTAGAATCCTCCTTGTTGTTCCAGTAAAAAGCCGGTAAATTTCCGCTATTCATAGCCTTCTTTTCTGAGGCTCAGAGCGATGAACTGCCGTTCCCTTGAGGAGGAAGGGGCATGGAGAAGGTAGGGGGGGATGCAATCCGAGACAGGTCTAATGCTTCTCACCACAAAAGCACTGGGACTTTACACCAGTGAGGAAGAAAAGCTTTAAAAATGGATCATTGACCTTTCCATCAAGGTCAATGAATCTAGAATGAGGAGCATTTGATGGAGAACTTTGTTGTACTTGAGTATTTCACAAATGTAATTTGTGTGACTTAGAATTCCAAGGATTCTTACAGACATGTTGTAGATTAGATACATTCTATGGAATCTTTTTTTAATGACATATTTCAATGTAGTGCAAAATTTAAAAGAAAAAAACATTTTTGAACCATGTATCCAGCAGTGTTACTTATTCCAATATTTAACTGCCAGACGACTAAAATAAGATTCTCAAAATCGACTAATGGATTTCTAATGGAAGGTGAAGCCACTAATGCATTCTTTGATGTCAATAATCTCGAGTGATTTGATAGAAACCCTTTGATGTTTGCTTTGAATCAAGTTGCTGAATACTTTACCCATGCAGATTTATATTTGTGTGACAAAGTGGAACATTTTTCCATCTGCATCAGATTCACAAGGAAACTGCAGAACTCTGTATCACTTGTGACTCTTCATGCATTAGCAAATAAAAAAACTAAATTTTTTAGTGGAAGGGTTTAGTGATTTAAAGATTGTGGCTAATTACTAGTACTTGCTTTTGCGCTGGTTTTGTGAGGAATGATTAACTCTGGATCTTACTACTGCCCCGTTCGATTAAAAAAAAATAAAAATAAAATAAAGGTGAAAACAACCCTTTTTGTACTGCAAAGAGAGGCAGATTGTGTGAGGACAGATTGTTGCATTCTTTAAGTTACTTAAACATTACATTTAAATTAACATTTTATTGCAATACCATAATTTTAACTTATTCTCAAAGAACAAATAGCCTACATCTTTTCATTTGAACCAAGGTCACCATCAATTTTTTCCACCGTTCATCCCCAGATAGCTTGTTGTATAGCGTGTCTCGACTGCTAGTGCCTCTTCATGCTGAATAATTTAGCCGACCACAATCAAGAAATGGTACTCACAGTTTTTAGAAAGTGCTGGGGGCTGCATGTTATTGATTTTATGAAAGGAGTATGTGTATTCCAGGCTTTGGACATGCTTGGCATAGAATATCATGGGTAGACTTTGCTAAATTCATTGTTAAAACAGTTTTATTGATGTACGTCTCTTGAGATTTTTAGGCTGGTTGAGGTTTACCTTTGCATAAAATTACACCTTTTTTAACTTCTCACTTTTTGTAACACTTGTTGAACAAAAACTGATAACAGCGCAAATGTTCTTGTTCTCAGTTCTCTCTAAGAATAAAATGATGTGAACCATGCAACTGCATTCAAGTCGACGCAATGCCAGAAACAATTTTACGACCTTAGTTATCAGTAAGGGCCATTGTGCTAATAAAAGTTTTGTTATGTTCCGACATGTAAATGAGCTGACAGTTTTCGCACAGTCAGGTGGATGTTTATATTTTTGCACTTAATGTCTTAAAGTTTACTGTTTAGTTGGCCTCTCTGCCCTTGTTTTATTAGGTTTTTTAATGACTATTTATGTCTTAGAGGGTTTTTTAAACACATCCACACACATGCTCGTATATGCATGCACACATACCAAAATGTTTGCTTTATTTGTGCACCTTATGTGCCTTAGACTCATGAAAAAGGACCTTGTGCTACTTTGCTAGCTAGGACTTCTGGCAACTGGGGTGCTTTGCAAGAGTGAAGTGTTGTACTGTTGTCCCGTTCAAACAACTCAGTTCAAGCAACTCATTGCATTACTGCCCTCTTGTGATACTCTAATGCATTACCTTAAAGTCCCAGGTAGCAGTTCAACCCCAAATTTTGAATTTCTCATTACCTAAAAGTTTATTTGTCTCTGTAGAAGGACTTAAAAAGTAAATCACTAAAACCTGAAGCTTTTTCTGGGTCTCAGCTGTTTTGTTCATGGCTCAAATTATTGTCTTTTTTAAAAAATAAAAATGTAAACAGTGAAAATATTTGTCATTAGAGCACCATACATTTTCATATTAGTACTGTCTCAAAAAGTATTGAAACCTTAAATACAGTAAAATCATTATTTAATTTTTATAAACTACCTTATGTGACATGTTTATTAACAAACACTGTTTTTTGTGCTTTAGGTGCTTATTGTAGAACAGAGTAAGCGTGGTTTTAATCAGTAGACTATTTAGGAAAACAGAAATTCAGAAATACACATTATATCACATCAAAGATTTGAAAATATGGTTCTGACTAGCAATTTCCTCATTTATTTCAGATTTTATTTCATTTTTTTGAGAAGGTTTGAGAGGTTCATGAATGATCTAAAGCCCCACATCTTTCTGTTCTGTGTCTTGGCAGAATGTCAAGACCTTCTCTTCTTCAGACAGCCTAGCGAAGGTCCAGGAGGTAGCAAGCTGGCTTTTGGAAATGAACCAGGATCTGCTGTCGGGGGGCAGCAGCAGCAGGCGGAGTCGGGGGCCTGGGGGTCCAGCAGGGCGAGGTAACACCTCCTCTACGACCCGGGCACCCCAGCAGGCAGCAGAAGAAGCCGACGAGGATGAGCACGTTAACCGGGTTGTTGAGGAGGACGAGCAGTTGCAACAGAGGGTGAGGCCAACAGATGCTTAGGAAATCTTTCCTTTTTATGTGAGGAAAAAATAAAAAAAAATGTTTACACTCGAAAGATTTATAACCATTTTGATAACTGGGGATTAAGTTTTCCATAACAACTTGTAAGGATCCTTCTTTATGAATGTGAACCCAGTGAAACGCATAACTCTTTAAGTATGTTGTCCTGGGTTGGTCTGTAAACAAACATCTCTACATGAAGGATCTTGACTTCAGTCTATTTTCAATCCTTTTTTTTTATTTTCGCAGTTAAGTAAATTAAGTAATTAAATTAGTCATTGTGATCTTACAAAATTTGAATGGATGAATGGCCTCACATCTACCTCAAACAAAGTGATTTATAGAAACTCTTGTCAGACTTGAGCCAAGAATCTTACCCGCCCAACCTTAGGAGTTTCGGTAAACACAGCCCTTCTGTGTCTTCTCAATGTGGGATTCTCTGCATACAACTTTCTTTCACAAGTTAAAACTTTTCTTTCTTTAGGTGGTCTCTAAATATCAACTTTGGCATTGTTTAAACTCTAATTTAATTGCTGTGATATTGTTATAATAAATAATTCAATATATAATCATCACCCTATAGCCTTAGAATTGAAAGGTATCTCACATAAGTATTGTGCGCTCTCCTTTCCAAAGCCCGAGGTGTCCCAGGTTGACGGTGAGAGGGAGCGGCTTTGGGAGCCCAGCGAGTCAGGAGCCAGCAATGGCCCTCAGGGAAACGAGGAGGTGGAGGAAGATGAAGGAGCCCCGCCAAACGAAGTAAACGGAGACGAGAAAGGAGCCCGGTGGCTGTGGGGGACCGAACACAGACAGGTGAGAGGGCAGCCGCCCCTCGAAGAGGAGGAGGAGGAGGAAGAAGAGGAGAACAACAACAACAGCAGCAGCCACCAAGAGGAGGATGAAACAGAGGAGAGGACAGAGGGAGGGGATGAACAAGGAAGGGACGAGAGGGGAGAAGGAGAGGAGGAAGAGGAGGAGGATGAGGAGGAGATGGACCAAGACAGTGATGAATTTGAACATTCAGCAGAAAGCGAAAGGGAGGAGGAAGAGGAGGAGGGAGGGGAAGGGGAGGAAGAGTTGCATCCCCCCTCTTTTCCGAACAGTGTTTCTGCCCCCAACAATCAGGACTCAAGATGTAAACCCCAAAGCCCTTCCAACAAAAAGGTAAGATGTCAAAAAATCCATTTTTTTCTGTTAGATTTGGTCTCTGAAGCTGAGATGTGGTCTGAGTTTAAACTTTTTTTGAAAATTGCCACTTACAAAGTGTTTATGGTTTCTGCAAGTGGTTGCCAAATTATTTTAAAGTATTTTTAGTTTGAATACATTTCTATGTAGATTGTGCCATATCGAAAAACACATTTGTGAAACACTTTGTCACTGAAACAGAGATTCCCACTTGTTGCACTGTGGTTTTATATATGTGCGAATGGCTCCATCTTGTGGCAGAAATGATGTTGCTTCAAAGTTCCTCCTAAGAGTTTACTTGAAAACTTAGAATTATAACTATAGATCACAATTACTTTACTTTACGGCAATGACGACGTCCAAAGAAACAGAGCTTTGTTACATTTAGTTTTGCCTTAGGTACTAGTTTGTGACATTCAGTCTATCATTTTATGAATGGCACATTTGAAGAATTCTAGATGTTGGTGCTACTGGGGCAAAACAGACATAAAGATATATTTGCAAGATATAACCCAGCCTGGAGAGAAAATATTTAAAATTAAGTAAAGTCATACATTATTCCAGTTTCAACTGGACTGTTTTTACTGTACTTTGCCGTGAATTTTTAAGAATATGATTTTTATTTGTTCTCCTGAGAGAAGTAATGTAAACATCTTTTAGGAAAGTACTGGCAAAATGATTTTCATCCCTCAACTCTATGGAATTGAGTTGATTTGAAGTTGTTTGTTCTCTTTATCTGGATACAATTAAATCAGTGTCTAAATTCATCCCTACAGAATTAGAGCTTCAGCTGTATAATCTTATTGGATAGTCATGTGATTTTGATCTTTGTTAGAACATCAATCTTTTTATTTGATATACCAAATCATTATTAATACAAAGACCTGTTCTGAAAGTGGCATCCTACTTACAATGCTTTTATTCTTGTTTTTGGGTCGTATTTGTGTCATTTAAAACTACTTACGCTAAAGCAAACTCTCTGCCACGTAACACAAGCCTCTAGAAATCTAGGCTGGTGTGAGTATCCGTCACAATTCTGTGCTGTTTGTTTGCTTTGGCACTACTATAGTTAGTTCTGATGTTTGCAGTTTTTGTGCACTCTTGATGAAAGTGCATCTAACAGCTTTTGGTTCTGGGAGCTTTTAAACATCCAGCTCCTGGCTTGACAACTTGACAAGCTTTGCAAATATTCTCTAAAAAGATTTAAAAACGAGTTGTGTTCTGTTACAATGTTAAGAATTTATAAAACAAATCTATTTATCAGTTTTTTATGAGTAACCACTAAAAAAAGCCCGCATAACCAATGTATTTGAGTCAAAATACTCCACAACTCATGTTTTAAAGTAGTGTTTTAATGGTTTACTTGAATAGTGCAGTGTGGATGTTATAGCCCCTAAACCCTTGTGCTATCTTATGGGGTCTAGATGACCCAAGCCTTACATTGATGTGTTATCCCTCCCATGGTTAATGTGGATAAACTTTGACAGGATTTTATGTCTGCCACGGACACCAGTGAAAATGTAAACCCCCCCACCCC
The DNA here is from genome assembly GCF_002922805.2 of Oryzias melastigma. Taxonomy (NCBI): domain Eukaryota; kingdom Metazoa; phylum Chordata; class Actinopteri; order Beloniformes; family Adrianichthyidae; genus Oryzias; species Oryzias melastigma. Next base: position 14,344,657 of record NC_050512.1, read on the forward strand.
CAAAAAAAGTTCAGCACGTTGTCTTGTGAGGTCCAGATGACCCCACTCTCAATGTCAACATAATTATGATACCACAAGGGTTACCCCCACAAGCGGTGTTTGTCTGAAATTGTTCACATCCGGGCTTACAGTTTCTTGTTGATTCATGTTTTTTTGCCTGCCAGTATAGGGTGAATCAGCTAGCTTTCTGTTATGTGCACAAGAATTCATCTTTAATGTTTCATAATTTAAAAAAAACAGCCACTGTTGAGAAGATGTCAAGCAAACTATATATATATATATATATATATATATATATATATATATATATATATAACTTTATTCCAGGTGTTGCTTTTGCCTTATACCATTTCCTTAATCAAATGGTTGAATGTAATTTTTGGTACATCAGGGACATATTTTCTCCTTTTAATGATTGAGTAGTTGATATTTTTTCTCTTTTCACAATGGGTTTTGGCATTCTCTTGAGCTGTCATTGTAATCTCATTGTAGATTGCAGTGTTTGTACTTCATTCAAATGAAATTTACTCCGTCTGAAGGTATTTGTGACTAGTATTTCACTGAACTTGAGTGGGGCTACATTTGCTTTTTATTCCTTTTGCTTTTCTCATTTTTTTTTTTATTTTTTAATCTTTTTGCAATACAACCCTCTGGTATTCCTGGTATTTACTGTAATTATACACAACACTAAAACAGCAAAAGCACACAGTTTATTTCAGATTGCTTATACCTCAGCTTCCTGTCAGCCAAGTTCCTCTATAATCTAATGTTGAAAATTCATGTTTTGTTTGGAGTTGATCATTTTTGCAATGTAGCACATTCTTGTCCCAAGCCAAGTGGGTAATGTTTTTTCTCATTTTTGGTTTTTATCCTTGCTGCAAATGTTTTTAGCTCTCACTCCGAGATTCAGTTTAGAAGCTCTTGGTGAATCTAACAACATTTCGTCTTATATTGAAGAAATTTTAGTTAGGTTTATTGTTAAAAAAAACTCTTAACTTGAAGGAAATGTGATGTTTTATTGGAGGTGATCATGTTGGAGCAGACTGGAATAGCCCGTCTTTCTCATGGCCTAAGATTAGTCTGCAAGCTCAAGTAACCTGCACATGCTCTGGAATGTGTCTGAAATGAGCAGCTGCACAATTATACTGTATTGTTTATTTCATGTATGACCTGTAAAAACATTTGTTTTCTTATTGATTTCATGTGGCTCACATGTTATCATTCAGTCTATAGAACAGAAAGTGTTAATGTTTCTATTCACAGGTAAAAAATCTGATCAGAAGATTTGAGTATTTGATTCACAGTAAAAGCACAGAAGCATATGGAGTACTAGTAGCATTTAGAATAAAGTTTCACCATCACAGAAAACTGCCATTTCCTGAAGAGTCGGGAGTAAATCGGAAAGACCTCGTGTGCACATTGTGTTTGCATGAAACATGCATGCAGAAGGTATTGTGCTCCTGAACAGTTTGAACTTAGTGTTTTCTGTAACACTTCCTTACATTGATAGTTTTCATGTTATATGTGGCTTAGAGAAGATTAAAATTTCCTGGAATTTTTTTTAAGAACCGTAATAATTTTGGAGCTCTAAAAATGAAAGATTTTTATTGGCGAAAACAGATGACTGTCAAACCCCCATTCCTGTATTTGTTGGGGCTCAACCCTTGTTGAGGTCGAATTATTATTAAAAATGCCTATTTTCCTGTTAAGATACTGATTATTGTTGAATGGAATGTAAGCATCAATTCCCATTTTTAGGTAGTTCTGGATTTGAGTCTTTGAGTTTGATAAAAGAAACATAAAGGTGTTTAAATGAATGAATTTGGTTAAAAAAGCTTTCCCTGTTTCTGTATCTGAATGGGAAAGATAAATGGAACTGCATCCGATTTAATTCTGTTCAAAGGAATTCCTGATTAGGTGCATTAGTGACACATTCTAACCTTGGACAACTGCGATCTCCTCCTGAAATAACCCAGACCTCTTTGCTAACATAACCAAATTATTTGCATTCCTTAGCACATCGGTGCATGGAAGAGTAAGTAAGAGAAAGTTGTCCATAAATCTAACCTCAGCTTCAGCACCTCTCCGGAGCTGTGGGATTCAGATGAAGATGAATGGATCACTTCTTTTTCTTAAATGTCATTCATAGGATAAGCCTAAACAAAGCCTGGAGATATAGATCACTACTTTGGGAGGGTCACAAACCAACCACAATGAGGAAGCTCCTTGGGCTCTGTGTCCTGACGCACATTCCACCACTGAGGGGGTCATAGAGCAGATTCCACAGTGACTCTCTGAGGGGGGGTGAGACTGAGCTGGTCCATCCTCTTTCAGGCCCTGACATCAGCTGTTCTCTCTGGCTTCAGGGCAAAAGTGACCTCACAGCCTCGAGTCACTTTTAAAGGGAGCCAGTCGGTGAGGAGCGAAGTGTGAACAGGCAGGAGCAAGTGTAGTTTTAATACCTCCACAAAACCAGAGATACAGAAATACAGTTTTTTTGTTTTTGAAGAACCGCTTTCCTCGCGCAGCTGTAGCTGTTTAAGTTCTAAAAACCTCCCGGGACATGATCCATTAGACAGAACATTTTGCAATGCTTCGGCATTGCTATATCCCCCGCTTCTCATCGACGGGTGCCCAGAAAAAGATGCCAAATGTTGCCTGTGGGAAAGAGAAGACTTTGCACGTCCCGCTGGATAGCCAGGCGCTCAGCCTGGCCGACCCCAAGGAGGTCGCCCCTGAATCGCTCCCCTCGCAGAGAGTTCTCAAGATCTTTAGCATCAACATCATCGCCCAAGGTTTGCCTTTCTGCCGCAGACGGGTGAGTCTTCTGCACCCCTCAGGCGACCACGCAGTTCGGTTTCAACTCAATGACCCGGCCTAAAAAATGTTAAAGGTCACCGCGCTCACCTTATTTGTCATTGTGACTCAAAACTTACTATGTGCAAATAAAGCAAAGCAGTTTAACAATAGACATTTTATTTAACTGTCAGAAAAATACTGCTAAGAATAGATTAAATAAAATAACCCATAGCTGTCTTTAATTTCCTAAACGCATGAATAGATGGTATTTATGCATGACGCGATCTGCAGCGCTCCAAGATGTAACCTTTTAAAAAGAGCTGTGACCAACCACCCTATTTAAAGGGCAATTCCTTTTAGATGACGGCGAACACATGCACAAACTTTAAAAAAGAAAAAAAAACTTTAATTTTACTCTTATTTAACTCTAAAGTGGAGGAGATGAAGTCCGCTCGGCTGTTTTTATCCATTTTTAACATGATTTATTTAGGAGAAATGCTTTCACGATTAGTGACATTGAGGCTTATCTGGAGCAAAATGGACGGCCCAACGTGGTGAGGAGTGACTGCTTTAACCGAGTGTTTTCTGGCTAAACGAAAGAAAATTTGAAAGACTTGAAATAAATGAGACTGAAAAAGCCTTCTACTTTTTCTAATACGGTTGTGGTCATAGACTTTAGGAGTTGAAGTCAAACTTGCAAGTTTTAAGTAAAAAAAATTGCATTTTTATTTGTGATCAATTCATGTTACTGGTCAAAACTGAAAGTTATAAAAGGGCGTTTTTTAGACATTAGTATTTAGACATTTACAGAACCCTAACAATTTCCACATTTTTTGCTTCAGTAAATATTTGAAAGTAATTTCTTGCAGTTGTTGAAGCTGGTTCTAGCAGCAAGAAAAATGGATGGTTTTCAAAGCTGCTCTGAATAAATTCTGTTTGTGGACATTTGACTTTAAAATACACATTTGACACTTTCAGTCTTGCGTAACTGAAGACCTTAAGTGATGCAGCATTGAATCCGAGCTGCTGTTTCCATTTTAAGGTCTGTTTGTTTACGCCGTGCAGTAGGACCTGTCCAACAGTTCTTAACATTTTTCTTGTTTTTTTATTGTCCTGTCAGCGATTTTAATAAAAAATGTATTACTCATTATGCCCAGGCATCACTTTGCAATCATTTATAAGGTACTAAATAATTCGTTTAGATATTGAACCAAGGTTAAATGAGTGGCTGATAACTTTTCAGTTCTAATTAATGACTTGAAATCAGCGCTTCAATATACATTTTTCTAAAAAAGTAAACTTGTTTAATGTTTTTTTTGCAAATTTAGCAGACATGTTTGTATTTTTAGGTTTATATTTTAATTTGTTTGACCCCCCCAAAAAAGCCAAAAGTTGCTTTTCACACATTACTTTGATTTGTCACACTCTCAGAGCTGTTTTGACGTAATAGTTGCCAATTTATGATGTTCTGATGCCGCCTCATTTCCAAATAACTCGATGCAGATTAAATGTTGAAAGTTACAGCTTGTCATATCCTCGTTTCATCAGTTCAACCTTTAGGAATCTCAACATTGACAATATTATGTGTCGGTCCTGGTGGGATTTATAAATTGTAATCGGATGCTTTTTCCTTTTCAAGAGTGAACCAAGAAAGCGCTCTGTGTTTCCGGTGGCCAGGGAAGGCGTCCAGCTGTTTGCGGAAGATTGCAATGGAGATATATAGACCATTAACAGCAGGTCATTTTAGCTGCTCCACAACTTTGTCACCCACCACACCCTACCCTGCAGGCCTATTTAGTAAGGCAATCTGGACTTGCCCATAGCAGCTATGCATGTGCAAGCAGCCATCAGCAAGATGCATTTGCTATTGGAGCAGGTGCTGCGGGTGTGTGGCATCTTTCTTTAGCTACTTCCCTGCAGCCGCTGGGTTTCCTTTATGCCGTCAACAGATATAATTCATTGGAAGCACATATGATAATTTTGCATTTTCCTTCTTTGTTTGTTAAAGATTAGTCATAAAGTCCTTACACATTGCTGGTAATCCACTGACAAAGTTGTCTTGATAATTTAGCAGTTTCCAGTAATGTTTTGCTTCAAGATAAACTTATAATACCAAAACAAGGAATTATTGGAAATCAGTTACCCAGTTTGGACCCTTTTCATTATATTGAGGAGATTTGAGACATGCATTTCCTTTAAATCTGCAAAATTACACCTTTTATTACCCCATTAGTCCTTCAGATTAAAGCAAAAGGACATTCAGATTTTGATTGCATTTGTTGAAAATTTCTCCTTTTTAAACAGTCAATATTTTTAATTCTGTGCATAAATACCCGCACTAAGGTCATGCTCGCTTTTGCACCCAGTTGCACGTTCGTGGCAGGAATGTGAAAACCGATAGGACCACAGTAGATCATGCTCCTTGGAGGTCAGATGATCTGATAGAGGCTCAAGTGTTTTATCTTTACTTTTTAATGTCACAAAAACAACGTTTTTTTCCTCCCCAAACCACTGCGAGGAATTTACTTTTTAAGGTTATTTTACCACTAAAGTTTTGTGTTTTATAGATAAGATCTTTCTGCTTTTTTCTCAGTACGTGTTGCAAATTTTGTCAATATTTATTTATGCATATTTCTGTTCTTGCTGAAAATTTATATAAATCAGTAAGTAAAATTAAATTGTTGGACCCATATAAAGCTCTACTTAGAAACATGGTTTCACACAAAAATTTTTTTTTGATTAAACTAAAGGGTTCTTTAAGCTTAAAATTAAAGTGGAACATACAAAAACGATTGAGATTAAGCTCTGAGAGTGTGACAATAAATGGGATTTTTCTACTTATAGATTAACATCTGCTTTTAAGGCAACCAACCTAAATCGATATATGTAGAACTCCATGTGTTGGATAAGGTGACTTCTCAATAGAAGCAGTTGTGATGACTGTCTCTTTTCTGTTGACAAGTGTTATAAACAAACTTAAGCTTCCCTGATGGCATCACACCACTTCAAAGTCACAGCTAGGCCTTTTAAGTATTTTTCACTTCATAGATGATAACCAAATGTATAATATTTTATGTGTCATGACGTGAAACTGAACAATCTTTCAATATTTTATTTCTTCTTCCCTACTGATGCAATGTACCGTAACACGCTGAAGGAAGATGGCAATGAGCTATAACTCACTTTCCTGCAACTGTTGAACAACTTGACAAAAATAGACGCAGAATTCCTTCTGGTATCTTCGGTTAGGACTTTTGCTTTTCCTTTAAGATTTCATGGGATAGTACCAGAAAAAATTGAAATTGAACGGGACACTCCTCATATAGCTTAAGCAAAATGTGTTTTGTTAGCTACTAACAGCAGTGGAAGTTGCTCAACTTTTTACACCTTTTGTGTTTCTCTCCAATAGACTGTTTAGAATTAGTAAGTGAAAGTTTGTTGATTTTGTCCTCTTAATTCGAGCACGTTGGTGACCTAAAGTAAGGATAACACCATAGTGCGCCACAGGAGACTGGATTCATCGCCCTTGGGCTTCAAATAACACAGTGGGAACGCATCTCGCGTTGGCTATTCTGAGAGGCAGTCTCTATCTAGAGCATGTAGATTTGGTCAGTCAGTAACGCAGTGCTGAAAACTGTGTTTTACACCCTGACAGCAGATAACAATAGCACAAATAAGAAGTATGGGTTGACCAAAACTATTTTTTTTGTTGTGCAAAATTTATATCAATTCGTCTACTTTTTAAAATGTTTTTCTGTTTTTGTTTGCTTTTTTTTTTTTTTTTTTGAAAAATTCTCATTCTTAAATACCGCCTTCACTATTCTTGTTTTATATTATCAGTATGAAATCTCATTAATAAACGAGCTAACGCTTGACCTAAATACCTCCTAAATTGTAACTGGTGGTAAACACTTTGGTGCAATAATGTTGAGGTGCTTTCCATATCCCAAAGACTTGATGTCAGCGAGCTCTCGGCTGCTGCAGGGCTGCCTAAGGGCACCGAGTGTTCCTACTATGTTCAACAGGAACTGAGAAGAAATGAAGGTTTTCCTCTGAAAAGTGTCACAACTTCTTAACTTTATTTTTCTCCCAAAATTTTAAACTTGGGAAAACATTTCACTTTTGCATAAAAGCATCAGGATTTCTCTTCCAGTTTTCTCAATTCTGGTGTTCTGCAAGAAGTTTGGAAGCTATTTTGGTTAAAGTTTGCAAAGTTTTTATTTTTTTTTTATTTTTTTTTTTACCTGTACCAAATGTTGTACACATATTATTTGATTATACAGTTCTCCCCCAAAAAGTAAAAATAAAATAAGATGAACAAAAACGTCTGGTAATTTCTAAGGATTTTATCTAGACAAAAAAAACGTTTTTTTTTTCATCAAGAAATGCTCTGGCATTATGTTGAGTGTTAGTGCACCTGGTTTTAAGGCTGGGCATCACTGCCAAACTACTATAAAGATGTGATATGGATCAACAAGTTCACACTTCACATTATTTTCCATTTCACAATTTAATTAAATATAGATTTGTCAAATTTGCAACCTTAAACCATTTTTGTTGGCTACAAACTGTTCATAATCAAACAAGTAATTTAAACTTTGAATTCTAAAATTTGAATTCTGTAATAATAAAGTTGCAGAAAAATATACATATTTTTTACTAATAACTAAATCAATAACTGGATTTGATGAATCAATTGTGCTTTCTCTCTCGGAGGGAGTGGGTTTTTCTTCTTGTCTCTTTGTGTAATTGGTTTGTATGTCTGAATGCACATAAAGTTAACAGATTTATACTATAATTTGGATGAATCTTCGTATGTCACTTTCAAGTATTTGATAATTGAAAAGATGATCTGGTAGTAGCAATAATGTTAATGATAATAAATGTGTATGTGAGCTTGAGTTCTTTAGGGTTTTCCCTTTAGCTTTAACCTAAATCTTTGACACATTTAGGAGTGGTCGTTTCATCTTTTCTCTTAAAGTGTGTCAGTCTTTGCCAAGAGTCCACTCAGTCTCCAAAATGGGCCTTAAAAAAAGTTCCCTGGACAGTGGTTTTGAAGAAAAAAAATCTTTTTGAGCTACTATCAAGCTCAACTTTTTGTACAGAAAATTATAAAGTACTCAGTAAAACCATGCTTGCATAATTAATGTTGAATAGCTGTTAATATACCAGCCAGGGATTGTATGAATTTATTTTTGAACATGGAAAATAAATTCTCAGTCATTCAGATTGCACTTTTTTTCATCATTAGGCACCACTAAAACTTATACGTTGCTTAATTATTTACATTTAAGCTTATTTTTTTTTAAAAACCTCTTTAAACTTTTCTCTTACCAAGAATCTGTTGTCCTATTGCTTAGATGAATGTAGGTATAGTCTGAAATGATGTTGTTCTCTTGCTTCTGTTGTTTGTTATTTTTAACCAAACGGAGATGCCTCTTTTATTACATTTTCTAGGATTGATCTTTGGACAGACTGCAGTCGCTCCCCTTAATTGAAATGCTAACGTAATTATACTTTTGATTATTTTCCTTTGTTTACATGCAGGGTATGTTTGGCGTCATTATTCTTACAGTATATTTTTAGGTTTGCAGTTTCTATTAATTCACCGACTGTCTTTGTATTGATTTAAAGGTGATGGAAAAGTCTTGGTTACACTTCAGAGTAGAGCTGCACCTCCAGTAAAGACAGATGCCTACTATTTGTGGTTACATATCTAAAAGTCACCTTAAAGTCACCTACACGAATTGGCTTCTTGATTTTCAACGCACACTTTGGCTTAATACAAATCAAAGTACCTGTAGCTGTTTAGACTTATTTGTATTTTTCTTAGACACACAAATTCTAGATAAAATGCTACCAGTATATCCTTGTAAACACTTTTGTATACTTGAATGTTACTTCCACTCTCACCTTCAAGCATAAGGCCACAATACTGACAGGGTCCAAATTTAGCTAAGCGAATTGAACAAACCTAACATGGTGCCTGAGTGCTTGACTGAAGTCTTTTTAGCGGCGGGCATGGAGGAGAAGCTGATACAGACATGAATCTTATTGCTCAAAAGCAAACAGAAGCAGGCTTTCCATGTACATTGCAAACACAAAGCTAAATGTATCAGAAAGAGTGGGCAAGTGTCATGAGCGAAATGTTCCCTGTGTTTAAAGATTTCAACGTTTTCTTGTCCATTGGCCGTGTTTATAAAATTTATATATAATTAGAGGTGACAGTTTTTTCCCCTCTTATCTCAATTGTTGCCCTTAATCAAGCCGTACAGCTTTGGTTTTTAAAGTGGCCTGCTTGCTATAATCTGGCCATCAGTGCGCACTGCGTGTGAATGGATAGCTGACTGGCTGTAACTGATGCGACCGTCTGCATACTTTGTCTAATCTGTGTGCGCGCCCTGCAGCCTCAGTCAGTGTGTGGTCTCTGTCACTCTAATGTGCACTTGCGGTGTACTGCAGTGATGTCTGCACACTTGCTGTGGTCAAGGATTTCCCATATTGTCTATGACTTGAGGTTTAGGGATGTTTTCTGGTGTCCACCAGATGTATCTTCTAAAGACGGAAAAACACAATCCAGAAAATAATATTGTAGTAAATCAAAAATTTTAATCGTCTTCCCAAGAAATATTGCATATTTTTCTTTAGCATCATACCATCTTAATGATATTACAGTGCTAAGGCTCTGGTCACAAACATATCAAGCTATAGATGTGTCCTTTGTGAGGCTGTGCAGCTGCTAGTGGGAAAATAAACCATGTTTGTGTATCCATGCAACCTAATTTATCATCTGACATTGATTAGCATTGTACACATGAGAGAAAATAGGATAGCTGCCAAGTTTACCATCCATATTTATAATTTACGCATGTTATGAATGACCTTGGGCGTGTTGAATTGTATCAGCGCTGTCAAGGAACACTGTATTCAGACCAGAAATAGAAATCTGTTTTGAACCCCAGAGAGACATGTTGCTTCAGGTAACCGGCATAGAAATGAAATATGATCAAAGAGTCTAAGCATCAATGTGCATCAATGAGTTCAGAGGTTTATCACATCCTAAACTCTGTTGCTAGGATGGCTCCTGCAGCTCTAGCAGCGATTGTTTGATCGCAAGTCACAGGGTTCGTCGTGTAAACAACGGAAAATAACACCGACGATACAAATGAGGCCAAAAGGAAATATGCACGTGTCCTTGTTTAACCTCTTCACATAGACGTGTGCACAAAAGTGCTGGTAGGCTTTTATTAGTGAAAGGAAAACAAATCTCAAAATGGTAATTTAAAATCACAGAAGTATCAAGATATAATTGAAAATCAATATAGAGACGAGTAATTTCTTTGTTTAAAAATCATTTAAAAAATAGAATTATAAAAAAGGTCAAAACAATGGTATGCTGAACTTTTGTTGCCAAACCTGATATTTAGGTTTACTCCTCATATGGAAGCTGCCTCCTTTGTGTCCGGTTTGAAACATGGCTTCTCCAGACTGCATGTTTCATGTCCTCCCACAGAGAATCAACAGGGATTATATCAGGTTTTATAGGGGACCACCTCCAAATAGTTTAACGCTTTATTCCTGACCATTTCAGGGGGATTTTAACATTATCCTGTCAAATGACTCCATACTCATCTTGCAGGAAGTCCACTTTGACCCAAACAGGGACGGATCTGATTTACCTTGACCTTTGAGTTCATCTAGAATGTGTTTAGAGGTTGTTCTGGGCTCTCTAGTTAACATTCATACCACTTAAATTTTTGATCAGTTTTCCCACTTAAAGTCATATCTAGAATGTTGTTTTCTGTATCATGATTAATATGTGCCGCTGTACTCAGAGGAACTTTAATCTGCTTTAAGGTAGCCTGTTAGACTTTACCTTTAATATGACTTGTTTCTAAACTCTTAAGAGAATTCTCTTTGTGGTCAGTGTGCTGTCGTCAGCCTTTAATTAGCCTGACTAGTTGATTATAGGTTTGTAAGAACCTGTGGTGCTAACTAGAGGACACATCTTAGTTTCACATGTCTAACATTTTTGTAGAGGTGCCATGATTCTTTTCCTGACTGATGTCATTAAATCGATTTTTTTTCCCCAGTATTTTTTAAAATGAAAATGTTTTTCTGAGTTTATTTTCATGATTTTTTCTGTTTTTAGTTACATGTTCAGTTTCATTTCAGCAGTGATTGTGGGACTTTTTTATGTTAACAAAAGTACCAACAATCGATTTGTGTTTCATACATTTTAATTAACACACTGCATGGAATGGAGTTGTCTTCTTGTTTATATATAGTAATGGCAGTTTAGAATGTCAACCATCAAGTGTAATGCTTAAGGGAAGACTAAATTGTTCTACCGATAAGTTAAATTTAAAAACATTTAAAATTGTAATAAACAAAAAAAACAAAAAAAACACTTTCATTAAATAAGAAATATTTCCTAAAAACAAACATTTTTCTTTTAACCAAAACTTGAGAAAGACAGACTATAAACCACTTTAAAGCACCTTTGCCTCACAGAGAGAAGACCCCAGTTTACATCCCAGCTGGGACTGTCCTGTGTAGAGTTTGCATGCTCTTGTGCATGCATGGTTTTTCTCCAGGCACTCCGTCTTGCTCCCACAGTCCTAAAACATGCTTCATAGTTAGATTGATTACTTTAAATTGTCCCTAGGTGTGGGTGTGTATGGGTGTGTGATTGTGTGGCGACGTGTCGAGGGTGTACCCTGCCTTCGCTCTACAGTAGCCAGGTTAGGCTCAGCACCTCTTTGACCCCAAAAAGAATGAACAGATTAAAGAGGTTAAGTAAGGTTAAGAAAATGGATGGATGATGTCTGTTAAAACTTTGACTTATTTTTTATGACTTCATTGTGTTTAGGTTTTAATAATTAATTTGCACATTGTTGTATGCAAATAAATGCAAAAAAGATGTCAAAAGCTAATTTTTCATTATTTTAATTTCATGTCTTTCCATCCTTTCATGGTTTTCTATGAATTCATAGGTACATACATGTTTGTTCTTTTAGGAAATGCATAAATATATATATATAATTTAATTTTGTCAATTTTACTGCTTTATAATTAAGCCCATTGCAGGGTTTCTTTTAAAGTGCTGCAGCCATGTGTCTGCAGTGGCTCAGAATGCTGGTACCTCTAGGGGGCAGCATGCACCAAAAGTTGCTTGTTCAATATTTATGTGTCATCCTGAACCTTTCTGTGTCATATCAGAAAAGTTCATGTTCCTCCTCTTTGATTTCCCTCTCCAGGGCACTGTACCCTTTTGTTACAAACACCCTCTGTTTGGATGCTGCTGTTGGTTTTGGGTTTGGAGTCAGCTGTCCTTTTTAGGAGTATGATCATGTCTCTAATGTGTAATTACAAACACTTGGTCTCTAGATTTTACAGAAATTAATATGCGGATGCAGTTCACATGTCCCCCAGACACACGTCTGCTGTCTTTGAGGCACCGTCTATCTCTCTTCCTGTTCGCTCATTTTTGCACAGACAGCTTTTGGTTCTGACTAAGAGCTTCAGTAAATGTTTAGGTAGTCGTGACTATTATTGCACCACTCAACGCTCCATTAAGAGTCTAAAGAAGCTTTCACAGCAGGAAAAAAATGCAGCGGTAATTATGTGAAACATCTATTTCTTCAAAATCATTTCTTGACAAGGTCGGTAATAAAAAATGAGTCGCTCTTGTTTAAGTTTGGGTGTTGAAAAAGGCTATTTTAAATGGAAAATAGTCCTCGTCTGTTTATGTACTGTTTTGGGGGTTCTTGGAAAGCTCATAAAAGCTGTTTTTTTTTTTTTTTGAAGAGCACATGTACCTTTTATTCGAGGCAGAAGGTTAACCTGTAATAGCCTTATCTGTTTGCTTAAAGCCTGCACACTCATTTAGAGCTAAATTCTAAAAGCTTTCCAAAAAATATTTCATTTTACTCTACCTTTAATTGTCTACAGAGATATGCAAAGCATGTCTTAACATGAGGTGCTCTTAGAGGTGAAACACTGCCTTAAATCTTAATTTTGGTCCCATAGCCGAGAGCTATGTCTTAGTTGTAAAGCTCTTGCAATAAAACCCTTTAATGTTTCTGTTTGGTAGGATGCATGCCGTAGCATGCATCATATTTATTAGAAAGGCTGCTGGTCACCACACATATCTGCTCTAAGGTGGATAAACTCTTATTCAATGAAATCCCTAGTTTAATGCCTAGAATTACATGTAGTATTAATCTTACTCAAAGCTTCTGTTCTTATGTGAGTCGATCAGAAGTTATTGGTTTTCTATTAAAAAATAAAAAGGCAAAAAGAAGAATAAAAAGATAGAATAGTTGGGTAAAAGTCACATAATTTAAAGTTCATATTCAAATCAAGATACAAGACCTTAAAGTTGCACTCCAGTCATCTTTTGATCTATTCCGTAAGCATTCCCACTGGTCTTCTGATTATGGTTATGCTACTTTTAAACAAAAAAAAAAAGTTTTTTGTCTAAGACAAAGTTTATGCAGGGTGGCAGTAGTTTATCAGAAATTTGACACTTGAGTTGTGACCGGTATTGTTGGCGTGGAGTGAGCTTTCTTTCACTCCCCATCATCCCTGTGTTTACACGCTCTCTCACTGTCTTACAGCCCCTCACAATCCCAACCTAACCTTACAGGTGCAACACAAATGGCGAACAATACCTGTACAGTTTTGAGCCAGATGCCAGCACAGACGAAGAAAACGAGGAGGAACTGAACAGGGAACTTGTAGCTGTCCCATTGTAGCACCCATGTCACAGCTACAAGCTTTTTCCAATGACATGTTTCAATCGGCTCCTGATTCACAATGATTTAAAAAGGAAAAAGTGCACAAAAATATGGTGAAAACACCAAAAAATTTTACTGGAGTGGGTCTTTAAAAAAACACTCTAGAAAAGTGTAATAAACACCCCAATGTTTTTTTTATATACTTCATTGTATTTTCCTGATGTAATCCAGAAAACCAATAATATAAACCACCACCTGATTTTTCCTTTTTTTGTAGCAATCAAAAGCATTTGAAATCACAATTTGCAACTTAAAAGTAAATCATAATTGCTGTTTAGTAATCCACCCCTGTAACTTAAGCCGGTAAGTAAGAAAAGCACAGCTCTCTGCCCTCTTAGCAATCATTTGAAGGAGAATTGGTTTGTTAATTAGAAAATAAATAAATAAAAATGGAAAACTTGAGGCTTTTTTTAACTTTAACCACAAGGTTTTAAAAATATAGTTTGTGTAACACTTGATCCTCTGAAGTTGTTTTGTCTGTATATCACAGACTGCAGTACTTTTGACACATTTAGTTGTCATGTAGCAAACATGAATGTCATTTCAGTTTTTCTTATTAATTCTACTTGTTTTTACCTTCCTCCTTTATCTCAAGGTGAACAGAAATAATTTTTTTTCGCCAAGGGATAGCAGTGTAGTGCCATTAGGAATGAGCTGTGTGTAAAAGCAGTACTTCAAACGCTCCAGTGTTCTCTTGAGTATTATTACCATGTTATATTGCTCCAGCATGAGACAGGAGGGTGTCACTAAGTGCCAGTCCTCCAGCAAGTCGGTTTTAATTTCTGTGATCCTTCTTTAAGATTTCCAGCCGGTTTAATTACCACGACTCACTTAAAGGGTTTAAATGTCTTTTGTGTGTATGTTCATCATGTTAGGATTAATGCTAGGAGCTCATGGACATATTCTAACGTGAAATTTGTAACATTAAGTTTCAGTTCATCAGTTCACCTGACAATATTCCGTTGTTTTAATCTTAATGTTCCTTGTGGCTTAAATTACTCAGACCTAGTGTTTATCTCATCTTAACCGAATTATTTAATATCACACTCATTTGATCTGGATTTACTCATCCTGTTTATTTGTGGAGTATTTTTTTTATTTGAGGACAATAAAATAGTTTGTATATTTTAGGTTATTTCTATATTGTGACATTCCTCCTTGTCTATACATTGGTCAATAAATGGTGCCACATTTGTAGGGAAAATGGATTTGTGGGATGAGCAACACAGCTGCGTATGTCAGTTAAGCCCATGAAAAATTTTCTAAATCTCTGCTAATGCTCAGAGGCTTACATTGCTGTTGAGTCGTGTTTTGAACCTCTGGTTCTCCCAAGGGCTGCTAATCGGACATCCCTGAGCCACAGCCAGTAGGGGTTGGTAGGCATTTGCTCCTAGAATCAACCTAGATAGGGCCTCTGCAGAAGCAACTTTGGGCAGATGTCTCTCAAAACCAAAATGCATTGTGTGGAGTGTCTCCAATGAAGATAAGAATATCAAGATAAGACTCTGTAACCAACAAGGATCCCATATCTTCTCAGTCTGGGAGCACACTGCCCTGCAAGTGACAACAGTTGCCTCCCCTGATTAGGGCTTATCAGAGACTGTTTTCAGAGTTTGGGGTGGGAAAGGATGAAATAACCTGCTAGAGGCTCTGACCTTAACTCTATTAAACTCTTGTGGGGTCCTCTTGGGCATGTATTTGCCAGGCTAACCGAGACAACCACGTTGGCTGACTTGTGACATTGTTGGTTGAAGAATGGGGTGTCATCCCAAAGCTGCATTGGCTGGAGCTATTGTGGGTTTGCATGTTATTCTACAACAATAATACACCAAATACTGAACAAGAGTCAATAGCAACTGCAATTTAAGTCATTACTCTCTTGTTGGATTTTTTTTTCAACTTCTCCATGACTGTGATCCATTTCTTCAGCTCTAGTTGCCATCAGAAAAATACAGAATCTAAGCAAATGTTGGATCATGTAAAATGGCTTTAAACAGGATTTCCAGTAGGATCAAATTTATTTCTAAGAAACGTTGTTTCAAAAAAGAATAATACACCTTACATTTGTGCTATAGTGTGTAAAACAATGTATATTTGTTTCCTAAAATGTAGTTTTAAATGAAATCCTGCAGTTTGTTCTGTGTTAATTTAAACTGTTGTGAACACAGCACCAAAGCTCCGTGCTGTCAGTCCTGAGAGTTGCATTTTAATTAGCCTTGTTCAAGATGCTTTGAGTTGAACCAAGCATATTGTTCTTCCAGACTGGTGCTTTAATACAAGTTAGCAGAACCAATAGTGGAGCAACAGAGCGATTAAGCATGCTGTTGCGCATAACAAGGCGCAAAAGCACATGGGTTACTGCAGGCAGTAAAGTTACTTTTATTTGGACCTGACATGTTTTTGTAGACTTGGACCAGAATACAAACTAGCTGGAGCTCATGTGTGTCCAAGTCAGCAGAGGTGCACTAAGCTCTGCTTCAGAAATCATACATTTTATATTCCCTTTCTTCAGGAGTGGTTGTTGCTTATTTGAGCGAATAAAAAATTGCTGCTAGAGTAGTCAGGATAAAATGGTATATAATATTTAGGTGATTTTTTTTAATGTATCTGGTCTTAAAAAAAACTATAGTAGCATTTGTTTTTAATAATGTTGCCATTAAAATCAACAAAATCTGAATGAAACTAAAATTCAAGCCACTAATACATATGATTCAATTATAGTTGTTTTTCAGTGTTGTTTATATGGGACACAGGTTACAATTCTCATTGAAGAAAGCCACAAATTGATTCCACTAATCAGATATGCCGTTATATTTAAAAGCCAATATTGCAACTCGATCTCTGTCATCTATTTTATTTTATCTCATTGGGTAGGTTTTTACTATAGAGTGGCAAACTTAATTTGATTCTATTTGTGCTTTGGGCTTCTTAGGGCAAATAAATATAAATTTCCTTTACATATTAATTATTTAAAATTTAATTTGTCAACTTGCAGTAGAACCTTTTTTTTTAAGTATACTTTGTTTTTGCAGTATAAAAATGACCATTTCTTAAAAAAATAATTATTAGTTCTACTGATTTATACTGCTTTGTATACCTCAAGTTCTTGCTATCTCCTGAATGTTGACCAATTTTGAAAAAAAGGCCTATCCATTTGCTTATTTTAGAAAACATTCTCAAAGTCACACCTTGTCACTCGAATGTGTCTCCTTAAAGTATGGCCTTGTTTGCTTTGCACAAATAGGAAGTCGATATGGTCCCTGATTTAGTTCCCTGCTGATTGTTGATTTTGATCAGCAAATTATAGCCTTCTTAAGGCGATATAACAAAGTAATCAATATCCTCTCCTCTGATGAAAATAAGCAGGCGCGTTGTAGGGATCAATTTATTTAAAGAAAATGGAAAATCAATAAGTTCCTTACTTAAATCTATATTGAAGATGGACTTTATACGTGTTTGTGTTTTGGTCCGTCATTATGATAAATCACAGTACATTGGGCTCTATAATTTACCTGATTTTTGATTGTCTTTTTAAATAAATGAGCATATAATGTAGTATTACATTGTATTGTACTTTAGCTACAGTATTTCACAAAGACATTTTTCTATGTTTTTTTGTCAGATGCTGTTCACCATCCCAGTCTTCTTGTGTTATTTTCACCTTGAGGCTATAGGAAGGTATTGCTAGCTAAAATTGCCTAGTTGCAAAATGCTTGTTAGATTTTATATAACATTTGAATATTACATTGAATTATCTACTTATAACTTTTTTTTATTTTACCAATTTTTAAATTCTTCACATAGCATTTTTAGGGCTGCACGATATTAGAAAAACTTGCGATATGCAATATTAGTGATAAATATTTTAATGACAATATGACTTGCAATACATGACCATGTAGCCAAAACAACTAATACATCCTTTTCGTTTTACTGCATCAGTTTTATTTAAATGAATTCAACTTAAATTAACTTAAATTATACTCCAGATGACCCACGTTCACATTAGAGGCTAGTATCTAACATAGAAATAGGTCCAACTGATTAGTCAAAAGCGAAAAGGGCTCTATTTAATTTGTTAAATATGTCAAGTTGCCATAATTTTGTTTTTGCATGTGTAAACGTCTAAGCTAACCATTTATTGCAATTTAACCATTTAACCCGTCTTTTTGATACATGTATTGCACAGATTGATATTACGAAGACAGTAAATTTGCGATGTACTGTGCAGGCCTAGCATTTTTCCATTAATTCAGTTTAGCTAAAATATACATGCAGAATTAAAGGTTTTCTTTATAAACCTGGCTGGCTGTTATTTGTTTGTCCTGTAGTACTCTGACAATCTAGGGCGGTCCAGTCATACCTATTGACTTGATAGGTCTAATAAAGGGACCACTACTATTTCTGGGTAAACTACAGGTGAGAGAAATGTCAAACTGTGTGAGAATACATTGGTTTTGTGTACAGACGTGTGACCTCATTTTGGGTTTGCCGTTCAGGTTTGGTGTTGGTACCTTCTTGCTTGAAAAAAAAAAGATTAAATGAAATTCAAGTTTGTTTTTTAGAATGTGGTGAATGTGTTTTTTCATCATTTCTCCTGACTTGCATGAGATTTACATGCGAGTTAAGGTAACGTATGACTTAGTCAACAATTGTCCAAATTAGGTCAAAAATGTACAGGCAAGGTATTTCTTTTAGCTTTTTTAAGGACACTGTTAGCCACCATCTATATATATATTTTTTTCCTTGAATGACTCTTTATTCACTCCCCTCTTGCATTGATGAACTCAGTACACACACAGGTTTACTTTGTGGTTCCCTCAGCATCACTATGCTGCAGTGGATAAGGGAAAGTGCTGATTTGGTCTGACTGGCCTCTTTAATTTGTGATGAGCGTGGGACTGCCACGGGGCCACCAGAGACTCACGATCAGGTTGTGTTGCTGTTCCATTCCCTCGCCAGCTGCAGATGCTCCTGCCAGCTCAGCACTTTTCAGCAAAGTTTATTTTCTTGTTCTCACCGTCCCCAAACATCGAGGAATTTGCAAACTCCTTTTTGACCTTTTTATGCTCCCCCGAAATGTCATTTTCATAAGACGGCTGTTGCATATCGATTAGTCTGTATTTGCTTTAATTCTATCCCTATCTCTTAATTATACTGGTATGCTTTGCTGAAACTGAGTTAAGTTGGTCTAACTCTAAAACTGGAACTTTTTTTAGATTATTGGTTTAATTAATATAGGTATCTAAAATTTGTGTCTAAACCAAGATTCTTATCATAAAATATGTTTGAGGTAAATGACAATAAATTCAATATCACATGATGTGGAATTGTAATGCATAAATAAAGAAAGTGATTGTTTTGATCTAAAAAAATCTTTGAAATAAAAAGGAAAATCTAGATAAAAAATGACAGTAATAAGGCATGATTTAGCAATAGAGTATGCATTGTAGAAAACAAATAAGTTTTTGAAAAGTCAAACAAAATGTAAAATGTCAAACATATCACACCAGTAAAAAACCTATTTAATCTGTATTTTTGGAAGTCACCAAAAAAAGGCAGCATTTAAGTACAATTAAGTACATTTTGAGTACAATTTATAATTATAGTCCTCATTTAAAGACTAGATTTCTGTTTCTATTATCATTTTTGAGTGTGTTTGAGTGTTTTGCTTTTGACAAACAAAGTTCAACGCTCAAACTTTCACACAGCTGGATTACCTTTATGGAAACTTGAAGGGTTTTGTTTTCTTTATTTCCATTTTTCACTATGACTTGTATTGGGAAGTATTAATGTGTCCATTTATATTTTTCGTAAAAGACAAGTTCTTTGTTTATTTAATGCTAATGAGTCTTTTTTAGTTTATTTCAATTCTACAAATTAAAAATGCTTAATTGTTTCCCTGTTTAACACTCATTTTCACTTAATTCCATGGATCAAAAACCCATTTCTGATTGCAGAGTGGAGTTAATTCATGTACTTCTTGAAGCTGGCTTTTCTGTTTTTTCTTTTTGAACAGAATTTTAAAAAAAAAAAAAAAAAAAAAATTCTCAAAGTGGTATTATAGTACATAGTTGGTGTTACGCTTGATATTTGTTGTCTCTGATTCTTAAGAGCAGGGAGGTTGGATAACTGAGCTCGGCATTTTATCTTCTAAACCAGGCAAGGGCTGTGCGAAAGAAAATAAAATGTTTACACCAAATATTCAGTTAAACACCTAAGCTGTAACATTTTTGCATTTTTACCTGATCTGCATATGCTTTTACTCTCTCTTTGTGAAGCAAAAAGTACCTGTTGCAGTTGAGTATTCCTGCTCAAACTATAGTAACACTTCATCATAAATTACTAGGAATGGGCAACAAAACTGACTATTCTGATAGATTAGATAGTCTTGTTTATATATATATATATATATATATATATATATATATATATATATATATATATATATATATATATATATATATATATATATAAAACCAAAATGCTTATTAAATCTGATCCAAGTTTTTAGAAAATGCATCATTTTTTTAAAAAGTAAAGCCAATCCAAAAGAAGCCAGATTCAGTCTAAAAAGTTTCCCTTTTCTTTGCATCACTTCTGCACTCATTTATATTTTTTTTTAAAGATTACAACAGAATGTCTCTTTATATTGGGCTTGATGCTAAACAGTTAAAGTAATCTGTGCATCCGTCAGAAGAAAAAGTATCCCCCGTATCTGAGCAGATAAAAAAAAGCATTCTGTGCTTTGTGCATGCCTATCTTAAGTCTTCTCATTAAAAAAAAGCAATTACAATGTCTGCAAGCCAGTTTATCCATAAATACTTGCACAGTCCCATAAAATTAAACTAATGAAGAAAGGTATTAGGAAAAACTTCAAAAGACTCCTGATCAAGACTGACAGTC
This sequence comes from Oryzias melastigma, assembly GCF_002922805.2. Taxonomy (NCBI): domain Eukaryota; kingdom Metazoa; phylum Chordata; class Actinopteri; order Beloniformes; family Adrianichthyidae; genus Oryzias; species Oryzias melastigma. The sequence continues at coordinate 14,365,164 of NC_050512.1, forward strand.
TTAAGACTACGTTTCTTACTATTCACTTCTACTATAACAACCCCTGACAACCAGTGTAGTGGTAGATTTTCCTGGTGTTCTTATTCATGTTCATTTTTGTGCTTCAGCTTTTTCTTTTATTTGTAATCTCTTAATTCATTCTTTGTCTATCGTGACAGTTCTTTTATACCTGTGGGTATCGGCTACAAAACACTGGATAAAGCATTTGAACAATCAGTTTTTTCAAAAATTGTATCTAGTGTTGCAACCACAAATGGCAAATCATTGAAATGACTGAAAAGATGGAGGGTAGCTCAAACCTTTGGAAAGATCGTTTCCCAGTTGATGGTGTTGGTAACTAAATAGACTTTGCTGTTACTCAGGTAGCTGAAGCGGAAGCTTCTGAAAAGCCTGTTATCCTTGATTCATGATTTTTTTTTCTTTCTTAGAATGAACATTGTCGACTCTAATTACAAACCAGCGATTTACCCCTAGACAAGGCCAAAAGGCAGTATACCCAAGACTGAAGGCCAGCGAGAGCAAAGTCTGTTGCCAGGCAACAGTTTGCAGACAGAGGCAACTAGTGGAGTCCTTCAAGGCTGCCTAGAGCCCTGAGTCTCTTCCGTCATAGTCACATAAAGATTAGGTCTGTAGCTTGCTCGGCTTGAATAATTTATATGTGATTTTCTATAGGTGTTGATGGTTTCACTTTGCTGGTTCTTACTTGATTTAAGATCACCTGTCACTTGCCTGTAGTTCTGTTGTATTATTCTCTAAATGTTGCCTTAATTATGCAAGAAGCTTTTTTTTTCTCAAAGTAATAAATGGATTTGGTTTTAAAAATGGGGTGTAAAACCATTAAGGTTGAGTGCATTTGGTTGCTGTTGTTCATATGGTATGTCTGTGGGTAAAGGAGACCCTATTTCTTTCCTGAATATCTAATCTGCCAAGTTCATGCCTTTGGCTGCCCATTGAGAAGGGGTTCCTTGTTCGGTGTCTGCCTGGCAATTCCAGTGACTGCTGCCGTCCCCAGCTTCTTCTGCACATTAACATACAGCTGTCCCACAGGATGTAGGGAGACAGACACCCAGGAACTTCAGAGGGAAGCTGGGCACTCCCTTTCCTCTCCCAGATTCAACTCACAGCAGTGCCCTAAGCAGATGGACTGTGGAGATTAAACCACCAGGCACATGGCAGTCATTGTCTGCGGTTCATTGTGAAATTCAAAGGTCACTGATGGGGTCGAGGATGAATTGGTGCAGTGGGGTTTACCTCCCAATTGTAAACTCTGCTGGTAACTGTTAAAAAAACACTTTAACGTTAATATGTGGTCATTTATTATTTTAATTTTCCAAGATTGTTAAATTTAAATGTTTGTTTCCCCTATAGGAATTTTAAAATATTTTCTTTATATTCAATACTTTTAATAAAAATGTTGGGGAACAGGTATGTCACAAAGTTAAATGCTTCACTTTGACATGTTTCATTTCTTAAAATTGATTAAAATCTTTATTTTTTTCATGAGCTTTTAAAATGTATACCTTAAAGGGGCCCGACCATGAAAATTCTACTTTTTGAGGTTTGAAGTGCATTTTACTGTTCTTCCCTCGCTATAAAGAACCCCAATGCGGCATTTTGATCCGTTCATGCATTTAAGAGTAATCCTCTAAAAACCTGTGCTGTCTGCAGTAGCCCCTCCCATACCCACTAAAACGAGCGGGTGGAAACGTGCTGATGTAAGCACGATGCCAACCTCTCCCTCCAGGAAAAGTCTGCTCTGACAGCACCGTCCCCAGTCTAACACAACACTCAATTTCTTCACTGGGCCAGTGGTGATCAGCAAAAAAACTTCCATTGCCCTTTCTGTGATATGTGCATTATACTTTGTTCTTGAAAAGGTCTCTGGAAAATAAATTTAATTACTTTTGAAACAACATCAAAAAAGAAGAGAGGAAAAAGTCAACCAATCTGCCATAGCCCATATTGGTGTGTTTTAGATGACCCACAGTGGTGCGATTCCCCCTGTTATTCTCTACAAGATAAGAAGTTATACAGAGAAGTGTTGTTTGTGAAGTTGTGCTGTGTAGGTGGGCTCTCAGTGTGTGTCAGAAGCTGTACAGCTGTATGAGTCAGAGGCAGGGAGGAGAAAAGACTGCAGCAAAAACTGAATTGAATCTAAGAGACTTCTTTAATGCCTCCCACTTCTAATTTCATTGCAGTTTTCAAGTAAAGAGAAAAACTGTAAGAGCATATTGAGCATATGTTTGAAATACTTTCTTTTTTTAATATGACATTCAGTGAGATAAAAAAGTAGTTGCCAGTCACAGATTCTGCAAATGTTTCCACTTCAAAAAATGAAAGATCTGTTCATCATACATACATTTCATGATACAAAATGTAAAGAAATAATCCAGGAAATCACATTTTATAATTTTAAATAATATATATAGTGATGCAGTCAAAAGGTGTTCACTACCAATAAAGATGCAAGACTTATTTCATCCTGTATGGTTTCACTGATGAAATTGGGATCTTTATGCAAAATCTAGCCATATGTGGCCCCATTCATGCTGTCCTTAATATAGATCAGTTGTTCCATCCCTGTTGTAGAAATACAGCCTCTAAGCATGATGCTCCACCTCCATGCTCCACAGTGGGTATGGTGCTTTCGGGGTACAAACTACGGTGTTAATACGAGAGAGTTCCATTTTGTTCTCATCTGACGACATTACATTCTCCCCATCCTCCTCTGTATCATCCAGATTGTCTGATAAACTGTAGCTGGGTCTGGACATGTGCAGGCTAAAGCCAAGAGACCTTTGGAGCACTGCACCACCACCACAACATTATGCATTACTAAAAGGAACCTTTGTTACTGTGGTCCCATGTCTGTTTAGGTCATTGACGACTTTCCCCATGTAGTTCTGGGCTGTTTTGTCTCCATTTTCACAATCATTTGTTCCCCTATGAAGTGGAGAGAGATCGTCAGTGATCTTGTCTTTCTTGTATTTTTCTACTAATTGCTCCAACAGTTCTCTGCTTGCTTGTTGTAGATTGGTTTGTCCCAGTCTTGTCTTCTGTGTTCTTAGACAGCTCCTTTGTCTTGGTCATGATCACAGTCTGACTATTTAAAGATGTGGACAGTTTTATTTAAATACAGATAACAAGTTCAAACATGTGCCAATAACACAGCTAACAAGTAGACGATAGAAGGGCTTCTTAAAGAAGTAATAACAGGTCTGTAAGGAACAGAATTCTTGGTCAGAATGGTTATTAGTTGCTGTGAAATACCTTTTCCCTGAGCAATATTACAAATAAATTATTTAAAAGTTATACAGTGTGATTCACTATTCTTTTTTTACATTCTGAGTTACAGTTAAATTGAACCTTTGATGAACAATAGAGATATCTCCTATCCTTAGGTGGGACATTTTGCCATATCTGTAACTGACAAATACCATTTTCCCCCCTGTGCACTTCTGTTCGAGGTAGGTTTTTATACGGCCCTAATGTTTTCTCTTTTCCTTACAGCTGATGCAGCTATTGACATTCGTCCTGCTGCTGACCCTCCTCGTAAAACCCATGTTCTTGTGAGAATTTGGTGGTTCAACAGTCTTCATATTGATTCTGTTTGGACTCTTGAATATATCTGAGCTTTTCTGCAAATAAGATTTCAGTTTAGCCAAATCACATTTTTTAGAGGGAAGTATAACTTAATGTTGTGCATTTAAAATGTGCACCATTTAAGATATTTGTTAAATAAATCACTACAAAGGTATTAATTCCCAAGATTGTAATCTAGATGGATGGACTTAAAAGAAGCACTGTAGATAACTGTTATGAATGCTGTTTTATGGAAAATGGTTGAATAAATTACTGAACTGCGGAGTTCAAACATTCATCTAAGTTTACATTTCTACAGCTATTGATTTTTGCCTTTTGCTTCAATAACTATGAATATTTTTGAAAACATTGAATCTGATACTAACATATTACTTATGTTTCTCTTCAATCTTTGTTCTGCTCATGCTGAACTAGTGAGATTCTGTTTAAAGATGTTCCCACGCCTATGTTGCCTTGACTGCATGCTAGGGATTGGTAATTGGTTAAACTGTGGATCTGCCAGTTCCTGTCAGCAGCTGAGCAGTAAAAGAGAGTCATGTCTCATTAATTTTATTTATTGTTACAACAAATAGTATTAATTTGGGACAACTTGCTGGTGTTACTCATTGGTTAAAGTTGTATAGTTTTCCTTATTTAAAACTCAAGCATTTTTCCAACTTTGTATTAAATACGATATGGTTTTGTGTTCTACAGGGACAACTATGGTAGGATTTGTCTTTGTTTGGGAGGGTGTGAATGAATGGGGGGTCGGGAGACGCTTTCAGGGCATTCCCAGGTCGCTGCTTTTCAGCCCTTCCTGATTGAAATATTTATGGCCCTTGACCCTTTCCTTCTGTGTAGCAGGTTTAATCTTGGAAACACATCTTTTACTGTCGCTGCCATAATCCAATTACTTCACTGTGCTCTCCAAAAATTCAATTTAAGCAATATGGATTTCCTTTCGTCATTCCTTTTTTACATACATATTAAATCTATTTCTTTTAAAACATATACATTAGAATGTGTAACCTACTACTATTCAGAATATATACTGTTGTACATTTTCAAGTAGTTTACAGTAAAAAATAAAAATATATATCTATTGTATTATTTTAGAAAGGTAAATTAAACCACACACAAATATTGTGAAGGTTTTAGGTAATTTTATTGTTTCACAAAATATAAATAATACACCATATATTTCAATAGTATCTTGTAATTCTAATTGCCCAGACAGTTATGTACATTTCATCACTTTTAATACACATTTTAGGGCATTTTGATTTGAGCTGAGGTTTAGAACACATACATTTTAACACAAAAGTTTTTTTTGTATTTTTCTTGCTTTCCTCCACTTGAGTAAAATAACTTATTTTTTCCTTTTGAACCAGTAAATTGCAGTTCGGCTGTAGATTTTCCATTTGACGACACTCACTAAAGAAATATTGCCTTCCTCAGTCTAAACTACAGATTCCCTTGCTGTAACGTTGCATCATTCAAACGTCAAACAAACATCCAAACGCGGAGAAAGTCTTTCATCTGCTGCTTTTGTGATATTTCTTGTAAAATAAAGCCACTTTTTGACAGCCTTTGCCATCAGACATGGCAGTCGATAACAGTGATATTTCAAAGGTCGTAGTCACTGACGGAGCTGGTGGTCCAACATAAAGTAATTCCAAAAAGTCGCTTTGGACACGGTCATCTGGGGAGGGTAGATCAGAGAAAGGTTGAACTGTTTGCTGCTCACTCGTTGGTATGGTCACATTGTGTTGTTTACACACTAGGGTAACCAAACCTGGCAGCTTGAGTGTGGCTTTTGCATCTTCTCACTCTCTTCATTGGGTTCATGGATAATCCCATTATCACACTTCAGAATTGAACCGTAAATTGAAGTTGACCAAAATGCCTAAAATTATCTAAAGCCTTCTTTCCACTGAGCAGTCTGGTACAATCCAGTATTTTGAGTGTTTCTGTTGCAAAACAGTAACAAACCATACATCCTTGGGGGCCCCCATCAGTTGCAGGTCCATTGAAAAAATGGAACGGAATGAATGGGACGGAATCACTGTAGCCACTCGTTGATTGGCAGAAAGTGATGACGACATTAGAAAGCGTTAATATACTGCTCATTTAAGCTGACTTTTCCAACATTTGTAAGCATTCGGGTTCTTGCAATTTCAATCCCAACCGCAATCTTATTTCAAACATTAAATTCCTGTTTTACATGATATACCAAAAGTAGAGCAATAAAAAGATGTGCTGCTGGATGACCTCTATTGTTGTTACTTTGCTAGTCGTCAAACTACAATGATGCAATGACACACTAGCGGTCTACATGTCGCATACGCTGTGAAAACAAATGAAAGTGGAACTAACAGATTGTTTGGTAGCACTTTACGTTCTCTGATCTCTGATCCATTCAGTTAAAGGTCACATTTCGGTTCATAGGATTCCATGCATTTCCTGTTGAAATGCTTTATCTAAACTATAATTATGCATATGTCTGTTTTGAAGAGATATAGAGGTTGTTAAAGGATGAGAAAAATACCTAAGGAATGCTCCTCACCAAGTATAATTGACTTCATGTCAAGGCAAGCAACTAAGCCACTGTCACAGTATCCCCGCACTGTTCCCATCACCATGTTACCAACATTCAGGGTTATATAAATGACGGGCTGCACCTTGCATGCACAGATTGGCTTTCTCTGCTTCATCTGGCATGCAGAGTGGCAATTCTGTATGATTAAAGAGGTTTATTCACTTCTGTCAAAATGTTGTTGCCAGACCCAGCCAAGGTTCCCCCCCTGCTCATCACACAAATTTCCAGAACGCTTGTTTATTTTCTGAAAGAGATGTGACAGCACAGGCTCCATCCAAATGCAAAATTAGATGGGCCTACCAAAGATAAGTAATCAGAAGTTTGGAAAATAGCAAAATGGATCTATAAACTTTTTTTATGCTGTCATTCAACAGTTTATGTACCTTCTAATCTCATTAGAACGTTATTTTAAGAAGTTCACCTTGGTAAAAAGATGCTTGTGAATTTTACAACTTCATCAGCTTTTAATGTTGATATTCTCTTAGGCTATTGGTTGTATCTGGACTGTTCAAGCAGGATCCATGTCTGTGAAGCTTTCAACTTTTTCAGATTATTTCTTGGCATCAAAGAAGAGAGTGTCACAATAAAGTTAAAAGTCAGCCGCTACAAGCTTTGTATTTTTAGCTAAAAGACTCCGCTCGTCTTTGAACTTTACTGTGAAATGACACGGTCATTTAATTAAGAGAAGGAATTTGCTTTGAAACGTTGTCTAACTGTGTTACTGGTCTTCTTTGTTGTTGTGCAGAGCGCAGATAAGAGATTGTTGCAAGAGAACTGTCTAAAATCTTCTTTTTAAACAGTTTTAAGGCCATAAACGCTCTAGCTCTGCTTAGTCCTTACAATTTAAATAAAATAAAGGCAACACCTCAACTTTATGACTATTACAGTACAAAGCAGGATAAACATGTGACTGACAACTCTTTGGACAGTTTGTTCTTTTCCCACATAACTTTTTGATTTTCTTTTGTGCAAACTTTAATTATTTTAATTGCTAGAGGAAAAAATTAAACATATTTTTTGTATTCTGTTCTTTTGCCTCTAACGTTTTTCTCAGAGAATCTGCTGTTTATGTTTTAAACTCACTACTTCTGCAATCCAATTTCTAGCTGATTGTTAAAAATCGCAAACACTGACCTCTCCTACATTTTTCAACAGCCGCATTGTTTTCCCAAGTAAAGTTCTTCCTCTTTAACCCAAGCCCTCAATGTCTGTCGCGTGGGTGGCTGAACGAGAACCTAATTCAGCTGCTTGCAGATCATTCTTTACAAAAACATACCATGATCTATAGTTTTCCTTATTCATTTAGCCTCCCACTCACGCCGTGCATCTGTCCAGCCTGGCATGTGAATCCACACTTCACCGTTTTAGGAAAATCTATTGAAAACGAGCCCCCCGGTTCTCATTTTTTCTGCAGAGGAGATGGTCACACAATGGCATGAACTTCTTTAGTGATGCATCACTGCCCAACAAGTATTTGCCTCATTCAGTTCACCACCTTGCATTAAAACATTTGCTTGAGAAAGCCTGTTTTTTGCTTGCAGTTTGGCTTTTTTTCCCTTAAAAATTTGTATTTTAAAAGAGAGACAACACCCTGATAGATTTATTTTAAGAAATTGAGTA
>NC_050512.1:14373182-14398752 GCF_002922805.2 Oryzias melastigma
AATTGTATTTTAAAAGAGAGACAACACCCTGATAGATTTTTTTTAAGAAATTGAGTAATTTTTAACATAGATTAATCACACGTTTTTGTGTTTAATTGGTTTTATAGCAGATTATATGTACCAGTAGTTTTTATAAATGGTTTTTTTTTGTAGTCATTATTAAGGTATTAGTTTGTGTTTTGGACTTTCTAAAGCTACTTTTGACACTTCTTAGATGGTAATTTATTGCGACCAACACTTAAAATAAATTTGCTTATTCACAGACCTAGTATTTGGCCATCAGGAGAGTAAATCATTGTGACCTTTTGGTGATTCACATAGATTTTTCCAACAGCACAATCCCAAAAAAGGAAAAAATATGTAGTGTATATACATTTTCTTTTGAAAAAAAGAACAAAAAAACTGTTCTTACTTTATTCAAGAGTGCAACAATTTAATTTAAAGAGAAGTAAAAACCAGTGATAACATTCATTAGGATTTTTTATTCACATATCTTGTACTGCTTTTAATTGTAGTTTCTTTGCAGTTGTCCACCCAAAAAAATGTTAATTTGTGCAATTAAAGATGAATTATCCTGCCGTTGGATTAAATGTTGCCTGTTTTTGCTTCAAAGGATGACAAAATACAGACTTTTTTTTTAAATCTCCCTTTTTAAATTCCTTTGCACGTTTTGTGATTTGCCTCCAATCCATGTGAATTTTAACATTCTATTGGTTTTGTTTAATGCAAATATCAGAGATTTCAACAAACAAATCCTAATTGCTCAAATGCCCTTTGAAATGCCTAACTGAAAAGTAATTGACATGCATTGGTGAAGCTTTGACGTTAATATTGTCAGTCTGTGCAGGCAAAAGAAAAAGCCCCGTCTTTTCTCCAAACTGTTCTTCAGTTCAAATTTTTTTGTAATCATGTTCTGCTTTTTAACTACTGCTGCAAAAGCTGCTGATGTCTGATGGGAATCTTCTCTTATAGTACTTGTTGATTAAAAAGAGCAAGATGTAAGGCTGACTTAAAAAAAAAAAAGATGAGACGATGGCTCTGCGCTGCTCTGAGCAGCAAGTTTTGATGAGCAGGAGCTCAGTATCAGGAGAAGGCCTGTTAATGCTTTACCAGCCAACAGACGGAGAGCGACAAAGGAGGCCAAGGCCCTTTGAAAGGCCACAGTGGAACCCCTCTTGCATGCCAAGCATTCCAGTGTGCTGTGTAAAGGTTGCGGCAGCACGGCACATCGAGCGGGCCTTCCTCATAAGAGCCACCTTAAAACACACAAAGACGGAGCTCCCGCCGCTTTTGTCTCATGTGCCTCAGCATCCACTGATCCTGAATGCTTTTTGTGTGAATTTCTTTGTTGTGATGTGCGCGGAGTGTCGAATTCCCTTCAAACTTTCTGGGTCTGTTCTGAAATTCACCCTGTTTCCTTATTTTTTAAACTAACTCTTGAATCTCCCAGCAGAGAGAGCACATTTTTTATCCAATTTTTTTTGCAAAGTCGTGTCTCTACTATATTTGAAATCACCCCCATGCCAGGTCACACAGTAATTACAGGTGCTTGTCGGGAGTGTTTTGAAAGGCTGCCAAATCTCTGTGCTCCATCACCTGCGAATACTGCCCTTCTCGTGACCCTGCAGCTTACAGAGAAGGAACTATGTTTGCACCCTTACATGTCAGACAAGTGTAAATTACACAAATCCATTTTAATGGAGATTTGGGTTTCCGTTTGTTCACGCTGATAAGACAAATGTTTTCTGCTGAGTTAATCGTCCGTGGCTAAACAAAGGTTAAAGCAACACCTTCACTGTTGATTTTTCTCAAAGGTTCCCCTCAAAACACTCCTAAAGGTTATGACAATTTCCATTCTCCTGCAGAAGGTGTTGATTTATTTTTAAACTAGAACTGCCTTCTGGAGGTTATGGTCTTTTTTTTTCTTCTACTAGCTGTAATGAGAAGTGTGAAGCTGCCGGAGGTGCTGTGTTCTCAAGTGGGCAGGTGCAGTCGGCCATGAAAATGCAAATATTGGCCTGCAAATAAGCAGGTGCAGCATACATGGATCAATTCACATGGTTTCGGTCACGTGGTCGACAGTCTTGGAGATACTCTCCTGCAAGTGTTTGGATAAATGGATGGATTGCAGGTGCCACGAGGAGCATTCAGGTCATTTATAATCTGTGGTCCACGAGTGGAAACAATGCCATTTAAATAACAAAAGGAATAAGAAAACTCCACTTTATCCTCTCATTTCACTTTAAAATTGTGCCTTTCTGGACCCCACATGTTGTAAATTCCCCATTGAAAGGATTTTTATTTTTACACCTAATTGGATCCCTTTAAAAATATTCCATGTTCTGCTGCATTTATTGTAACAATTCATTTTAATAACAAAATTTGATTTACATCATAATTTGTGGATGATGATGCAATTCATAGTTGATATTGTTTCATTTTGAACGATCCGAATCACTGACCTAAAGTCGATTAAGGACACCTTTAGCCAAAAATTCAACCAGTGTGACTCAGAGATAAATACTTGGTATTGAACCGTGCAAGTTTCCTGATTACTCATATTTCTTGCAAAATAATCAAGATTAAAATAAATATGTATACAAAAAAACAAGTAAACAATAATTAATTGCAAATCTATTCACAGTTTAGTGTTAGAAAGTTTAGCCCCCTGTTGTTTTTCCACATCAAAATAATTTGTTGATAATGGCATTTGGTTGTTTTTAAGTTATAGTGAAATAAATCTACCATGCCTCAATCCAGATGGTATGTTCCAATATAATTTATTTCATTTTGATTTCATAATGGTATAGGTCGATATCAAATCAAATCAATCTTTATTTATATAGCAATATTCATAGAAAAAAACTAAAAGTGCTTTACACTAAAGCAAAACAATATAAATAATAAACAATTACAAAAATTAAATAATTAAAGTCTTACTCCAATCGCATTTCTATCGGTTGTAAAATCGTCCTCTATAATTATGCCATTTGTAGGCAAAAGGAAAAAAATGTTGTTTTTGAGGACAATTTCTACAGAGTGACAGGAGTTCATCAGAAACTTACCTCTGAATTGTGGATGGGGCCATTGGTACGGAAGTAAGCCTCCGCTGATATCCCATTATCCCTATGTTTTCACTCTCTCCCACTAGCTTACAGCCCTTCACAACCCCAATCTAACATTACCAGAGCAATAAAAATGGTGAGCCATATTGGAGCTAATCCAGACATACAGTTTGGATTCAGATCAAAGCTCGGATGAGGAAAACGGAGATATACATGGATCTATTTGTCTGGAAGTGAATGCATTGGAATGGAGACTTTGGCCCCGCCCACGACAGTTTCAGCATCACAAATAGGAGGTTTTTCAAACAAGCTTCTCCCAATTCACCTCGATTTCAATACAACTCAGAAATGCAGTTTAGTATCCTCCATCATGAGAAAAATTCTACAAGATCATTAATAAAAAACGCAACTTTCATTGAACCGGGTCTTTAAAAACTTGCCTTTGACAGATTGATCTCGTTGGATCGTAACAATTCATCGATTAAGTTGATTAATTGTTACAGCCCAAGTTTATTGTTAAAATAAAGTGAAACAGAGCTGGAAGTTTCTGTTCTGTTGCAGAGAAGATGCAGCCTCTCTTGTGGATGATTCTTGTGTACACATCTGCATCATAAACTCTGATGAATAACGGGCTGTTAGATGAGGAACTGCATTTATGTCACATAAACGACCTTTGAATTGAGCGTATTTTGTTTTTGCAACAAGTGTACGCGTTCCCCTCCGCCCCGGTTTTCTGCGTCCTCTCCTCCGCTGCGCACCTGCACCCCCTCCCCTCCTCCGTTCCTCCCTCCCTCTCCAGTTCGGGGAGGATGCGCTGCAACAGCCTTGAAGCAGGACTGCACCATTCCCGCCGCCTCCGCCAGGGAGGCTGTAATCCGATCCTGCGTGGAGGAGCCGTCGTGCAGCCTCTGTGAAGAGGAAGAGGGCGATGCTCCGCGCTCTGACGCGCTCCGCATCCACTCCTCCCCCTTCGCTGCCGAGTGTCACCCTCTTCCTCTCATCTGCTCACTCCCTGCTCGGCGGCGCTTGAGCCTCCGGGATCGTCGCATCGCATTGTTTCAGCAGTCGACCAACACCCCCCTTCCTCCCCTCCTCGCGTGAAGTCGTCGTGATTTTTTTTTCCCTTTTCCCCAAATGCCTGTACCGTGGGAATCTACCGCCTGCGCGCCAGTCCGGTGACGTGCCCGAGCATGTCCACACCGCAGACGGCGTCGGATTTACCTGAAAGTACGCCGCTGTCCTCACACCGTCCGAGCCACCTCCGCGCGCGCACAGCCCCGGACTTCCCCGATTTCCACTGAACAGGGAGAAAAGGAAGATTTAAAAAAAAACCCACACCGGATTGCAAGGATGGGGTTCTACGGCACTTTAAAGATGATTTTCTACAAAGTGAGTAGGATTTCTGCATATGTGCCACCTCCGGCACATCCTTTACGTCCGTCATGATTGAAAGCTGGACGCGCTCCGTCGCCCACATCATCTTTGACGCGTCTCTGGCTGCAGATTGTGCGGCCAGTTTGGAGGATGAGCAGCAGACGCCTGCTTAATTGCCTGGGCCTTATTATAGCGTTAGTAAAAGCTTACATGTAGTAATTAAACATGAATTATTTCTTTATATATATATATATATATATATATATATATATATATATATATATATATATATATATAATATTATTTGGCACATTTCTTTATGTAGAATTTTCAGTCTGTGCCTGAAAATTTTCACTCAAGTGTTTCCTTTTTGCTCCGGCTGATGTTGCCTCCATCTGCCTCCTCTATAGACTTTAAATGAGGCAAAGTGAAGCATACAAACAGGCACTTTTCCCCTCTATTTGCAGATGTTTTAGCTGTACTTAACACAGCTGCGGTTATCCTTTTCCTGACTAAGGCGTCTACTCCGAATACATCCATGTGATCAGCCTGCCTCTGCCTGTTGGAGTGAAGCCTATTCCTTGACATTGTGCACTCGCCTCAGGCACCAGAGATAATGGGTCACTGTGTCAGACTGTGTGATTGAGAATCAACCCCAGGATGAATGGCATGTTCTGGATAGAGAAAAAAAATGAAAACAGGAGTATCTAATTATGAGGGATTTTTTCTTGGTTAATGATTAGCACAGGGTGTTTGTGGTTTATAGATCGAACGGTTTCCTATTTTCCATTCGTTTTATGAATTCTCCTGCAAAGCTCCAATATTTTATTTCTTACCCTTGGCAGGTAGTGACCTTTATTTAGAAATGAAACGGTTATTTTTTCGGGAGGATTCAAACGTCCTTTTCCTCTTTGATTGAAGTGGCTTCCCTGGACTCTGATCCGCACTGTTGAAAGTGTTCGGTTCAGAGGTTAAAGGTGTGTCTGTCACTCGTCACGATGTGTGTGTGTGTTGGGGGGCTTAAGTGACCCCTTGAAAGACTGTTTGAAAAATGAGATTTTTCAAGTGACTGCAAAATGCCGTAAACACATTACGCAAGAATTGATTGCTATCTTTAAAACACCATTAACCTGCTTCACATCCATCTGTCGTCCTTTTTTTTTGTCAGATAGTGGGGAGAAGCCTGGGGGGTAAGAGAAGACTCGCTGGTAGAGATTTGCAAACACTGCATCTGCATTCTCTGGTTACTTTTTCCCAGGCTGAAACATAATAAGAGGCTGGTTACACTCCTTATTATCATTATTTTGTTTTGTTTTAATTCCTTCATTTAGCTTGAAGTTTCTCTTTTCATCCACACTGAAAAGCCAACCATGACCCTCCTTTTCCTCTTTTTTTCTTTTGGAAACACTCACACACCCACTGCATGCATACACACACCCAGGCTCTCCTTGACTACTGAACTGCCTTTGCAGTGAGATCACTTCTTGAAGAAAAAGGTGGATGGGTTGAAGACCCGCACGTTGGAAACGTTACTTGTGCTGTATTGAAACAAGTCTGTAATAAGCTGAAAACAAATACTTTTGAGACATTGGTATTTATGTTGTTTTTATTGTTTCATTTGAGTTTTCTGAAATTTTCTCTCAAATAGCTTGTTTTTGTGACTCTCCCTCTGACTTGCTCAGATTTGACATTATTTGTACAATATTCAACATAGAATAGTTCCTTAAAATACATGACTTTAACACAAAAGTATGAACTGGGATGGATTTTCTGAATGAAAGCTGATGGTTTACCTCCCATGTAGTTTACTTACATGTTTCAATTAAATACAGTCTGGGAAATAAAATATTGTTAAAGACCCATTCCAATGAAAATTGCGTTTTGGGTGTTGTGAACATGTTAATTTTTCTCATTATGGAAGACATATGTAGATTAATGTAGCTTAAAATTTGCATTTCTGAGTATTTCTTTATTCAAATCATGAATCAGAAGCAGGCAAAAAAAGTTGTTTGAAATAGCTTATATTGGGGTTTTGACTTAGGTATAATCGGCAGGCTACAGTCTCTCTGCTCTGCTGGATATTTTGGAGTGCTCACCATGGACACATGTCTGGATATCTGCTATTTGTTATCGTGGACTGAATCTCTATTCATTAAATATTGACCAGGGTGTCCAGCATTGATTTCTAATTCCTGGATGCCTTTGCAGATATCCTGCTCATGATTCATCTCTTCTGAGCTCCCAAAGAAAAACAGAAAACCAAGAAGAAAAGATAGCTGAATTCCTCCATCATGACTTGCTGTTTTCATTCATTTGTGCCTATGTGGAGAAACCTCAGAGGACAAGCACACATATACACGTTTCCTAAATTATAGTGATAAACAAAAAAAGCTCACATCTTAAGATAGACGTGTAATCATGCCAGTGCAGAGCCAGACAGTATGGAGTCAAATGTCCAGTGTTGTTTTTTCTGAGCAGCTTATAAGGGTACAATAACATACTTGCTTCAAAAGGCCATTGTTTTCTTCAGAGGTTATTGTAAGTGGCATTGAAATCTAGTTTCTGCTCTTACTGTATTCCACCATGTTATTAAGCCACTAAACAATGAGTTTTTAGCACAGGATGTGCATACCAACATGGCAACCTGCCTTTCAGCTCTAAACAATACATTGCTGAGTGGTTTCACTTTTTTAAATTTTAACCTGGAACAGTTTGGAGTGTAAGGGTCAGTTGATTGATTTGGCAATTGATAAAAGGACAAGTCATAGATAAACAATGTCACATGTTCCTTAGATCAATCTAATTCAGGCTTGTTTGTTGCCCATTTATGTGTTACAATTTAGTTTTGGGTCAATGATGACAAAAACTGACACTTTGTGATTCCAAACTGTAATATTTTAGCACAAATAGGAAGTGAAATGGGTGCATAACACAAAGTATTACTTAGTCATCCAAATTAGTAGATTTTTTTTTCACACTTTAGCTGACCGTTTTTAAGACTATTTTAATTAGAACTGTTCCTTTGGTTGTGACGGAAGCTTTAAGTCTAGCTTTCCCCATTGAGTGTTGTTTTTCTGGCGAGACATTAAAAGCTGCTGTTCACCTATTCCGCTGCCTTGTTTGTTCCGTCGGAGCTTGGCCAGGATGTGGCCGTTGCTTCCATGTGTAGAGCAGTCTTGCCAGAGACATGCGTTGGATGAAGCAAATTACCATGCCCAGGCTTTTAGGGACACTCTTTTGTAGGCACAGCAGGGTATGTGGTAATAGGGACTGGGCCATGTGTACACATCAAGGTAATGGAGATTATAAAAGAGCAGAGTTGCTAGTTTGTCTGTGAAGTTTCTGTATGAATCAGACTGCTTAGAAATGTACCCAGTGAAAGTATTTTTTGTTTGTTTTTATGAGTAAAGAAAGAGTTTGGATGGGATTGTGAAGGAAGCAACTGGTGATGCTCTTGTTGTACTCCTGTCAAAATCATCATTAATGGAATACCAGTCACCATTTGTCTTTCATTATGGATATATATATATATTTTTATATAAATCTAGTTGATTTTTTTGAAAGTTCACTTGTTTGTATTGAGAAAACTGACATTTATCTTTGAATTGGCTGCATTTCAGACTTTGTCAGCTAAATCTTGAACTCGTAAAGTCAATAAAAAAATCTTTTTGACTTATTTACGTAAAAAAAAAAGTTTTTAATTGGTTTTGATTTAGTATAAAAATGAGCAACAGGAGATTTTTAAAAAAATATTTTTTAAATATATATCTTTTTCTTTTCAGATGAAGAGAAAGTTGGACCATGGCCCCGAGGTCCGACCTTTCCCTTCAGGAAAAAAGCCCTACAAAGGCCCGGAATATTCCAGGTATCGTCTGAGATTTTTCTATGTTTCTACAATGAGACACATCTTTTTCTTTAAAACGGAAACGGCTTTTCAATCAAATCCTTTAGTTGCTGCTGCTGCTCCATCCTGCCTTTTGTTCCCCCATCTGCCACATATATACTAATTGCGCTTGACATGAAAAGACATCACAAGTGTCACATGACGTAAACAGATCCTGCATGTGTCCTCCAACAGTTAGGTGTTTCATGCTCTATTGTATGCAGCCTTGAGTCCCAAATGTTTTTCCCTGAGCTGAATCTTTAATGCACGTCTTCGTATGTGCGTACATTAAAATTTTAGTTCAAGGGCGCCACTTAAAGCTAAACGTTGCCATGTAACTGGCGCCTTCTCGGTTTCCTCTTCCATTAAAAATGAATCAATAAAGAAATGGACCTCAAACTTCCATTTTTGCTGTCAGCGCGCTGAATCTGAAGGATAGACGATGTCTACTGAATGCTTTGTCCTGCCTTTTCAGAAATAGTGAAGCAAAAGAATATTATTCTTATGTTGCCAGGGTAACAACATTTAAGGTCAAATCAGTGTCGATCTAAAATTCAACAAGTTAGCTGTATTTCTTTAAACATTTTTTTTCCTTGAATACACTTCTATCTCATCTGTCTTTATTGTCTGATATGGTTCCTTGTGCCTTCATGTTTAAATCAGTGTTTTTGAGTTGTTTTGCTTTGCTATGAATTACAGCCCAACAGGAATTGTCCCGTGTCCAGCCACACCCACCACATTTGGCCACATCAGAACAGCCAATAGTCAGGGGCAACAGAGACGGCGAATCACCTCAATCCAACCCCCCACGGGGCTCCATGAATGGCTCCGAACTTTTCAAGTGAGTTCAAACACATTCATTATTCTCAATGGTTTTAGATCCAGCTACTGTTTCTCTAGTCTTACTGGATAATGCTCTCTTTTTAATTACTTACCATAAAGCATTTTTTTCACTGTTGTTTTTTAAGTCCTCTAAAATGAAGCAATGCCACAAAGAATGTAAGGTTGACCACCATGATTAAGTTTAGGATTGGATCTTGTGCTTTAACTTGAATTTTAGTGCCTTATTTCTGATATCGTCTTAATGTTTTTTAATGAGATGTCTACATTTACTTACATGTAGTTGTTGTTGGTTTTATCACATCATAGGATTTTTTTCATTTCCTGTTTGATCTGAAATGTGAGTTTAGATGGTTTTTGCGTAAAACTGGCAGAGGTAAACATCATGTCTGCATTCAGTACATTCCCCGCTCCAGTCCAAGCTTGCATGTTGTTTCTGGAAAAGAGACAAACAGAACCACTGAAGGTCTTGCTGTTCCTGTTTAGGCAGTATTTGTCTCTTTGTAGCTTTCATATTGAGGACACTTCTGATGGGGGAAATGCTGCTGTGCGTTTGTGCAACTCTTTAAGAGACTGTTTTCCATTTCTCCTGATTTGAGAAAAAATACAAATAATGGTTGAAAGAGGATTGTAAAAGGCTGTGCTTTTTCCAGAGGATGCAATGAATATTTTGAAGGTTTATATCTTTCTAGCATGCTGATGAATCCAATTTTTAGGAAAAATCAATTGCACAAAGGCAGGACTAGGAAGACTTCCTGCACAGTTTTTAAATCACTGTGTTGAGCAAAAAATGACAGATGTTTGTTTGCTTTGCCATCAGATTTGGAATCTGAGATTTAGCGAAATTCAGTTTGCTCTCACAGACTTGCTTGAGGGCAGAAAGTTGAAGACATCAAATAAGTAGATGTTGTTTTTTCCCTCTGTTGGGAAGGTTTCCGAACCTCCTGGTTATCCTAACAAACAGCACCTTTGGCTAAGCCCTTTAGCTGCCAAATTATAGGTGGAGTGCCAGATTTTCCAGCCTGCGCCTCAACCTGTAATCATTATTCAGGGCTCTGTAGGGCAAAGCAGCTGCAGCTGTTGGTTTTAACATGCAGCCCAAGTGCAATTCAGCAGCAACTGTTTAACAAGTCAAAGTTGAAGCTGGAGGAGATTACATGGTTCTGTGAATTTATTTGATTGAAGCTGCTTCCTGATGGTTAACTTTTCCACTGATGGCTTCTGTTAAGATGCAGGAGCCTCGAGCCACTCTGCTGCCGTGGAAACCAAGTAGGGGGCATTATTGTGCAAGTCACACTTGCACGAGGCAAGATGCCTTTAAGGTGCTCCTGTTGAATATGGCAACATGCAGTAATAGTTATAGCTTGAAACTATCTTTATTAATTTTATATCTACAATGTTAGATTATCTTGTTTAAAAAAAGAGAGATGAATGTGCAGCCAATGATGAGGCAGTGGTGTACCTTTGACAGCAAAATGACTGCATGGTCTTTTAGAGTAAATACATTTTTGCAGATACGCTCACAGAAACATGTTTCAAAACTACCCCAAACTACATTAAAATATGAATTGACTGTTTTTCAAACATTTCTTTTTCCTGTCTTGTGTGCATTGCAGAGCTGGACCGGTCCAGAGAAGCTTCTGGCACTGGATGAGTTGATTGACAGCTGCGAGCCCACACAAGTCAAGCATATGATGCAGGTGATAGAGCCTCAGTTTCAGCGAGACTTTATCTCTCTGCTTCCCAAAGAGGTGAGACCTTTTACAGCTTTTTTTCTCTGCTTCCTCAACAGAAAATATATCTGACCTTTCATGTGTCTGTTTTCAGAGTCCATCATAATGCTCGCTCTTAGCTTTTGATCTGCGTAATAGTGGTTGTGTTCACATATGGACAGTGGTCACCCCCTTTACCTCTGCTGGAAATGAGATTGAATGTGGCTCCAAAGTCATTTTTAAAGGCACATTCATTCATAGATGCTTTTAGAATTGAAATAATGCAATTTATCAAATTAAAAAAAAGTTGTTACAGAATTTAAAAACACTTTCTTGATGAAAGTAATTTCGAGACTTTTGGAAAAACTTTTCCTCAGAACCTGAGAGAAAAACCTTGAACTATAAACAAACAGCAGAAAACTAAACTATTAAACAATTAAACAACTTCAAAGATACTCTAAACTGGTATTAAAGTAAGAACACGTTTTGAGCATAAGTCAACTGTGTGAAAATAAGTGCTGTACTCTTTCCAAAGTCGAACTGGGTAGTTCATAGAAAATAACCAATTTTTTTGAGTTGCTAAAAAAGAAGCCTCTTGTGAATTATTTCTGCTTTACTTCAAATTTGTAATGAATTCTGCTGAAGTTAAGTTTAGGTTTTCTGCTACTTGTTTCTGTAGAAATGAACTGAAGACACTTCCTCACTGAAGCCGTGTGTAGAACTAAGGAAATGTGTATGATAGCATCCAACTAACAGGCAAAAGTATTTGATTTAAATCTGGAATCATGGAGAGTTTCTGTAATCTTTAATTTTTAGCCATTTGTTTCACCATTAGAAGCATAAACATATTTACTTTTTCAAGTTTTCAATTGTTTTTCTTCATTCTGATCTCATCTTGCCACTATTGTCTTGTGTGTGTAAGCTCATAAATATGGTGCAACAGTGGAATTACAATT
Source organism: Oryzias melastigma (assembly GCF_002922805.2). Lineage (NCBI taxonomy): Eukaryota > Metazoa > Chordata > Actinopteri > Beloniformes > Adrianichthyidae > Oryzias > Oryzias melastigma. The sequence continues at coordinate 14,385,013 of NC_050512.1, forward strand.
TGGGAAAAATATTTTTTGTAGTAAGTGTACAAAAAAGGTAAAGTTTTTTGGGTTGAGCACAAAAGCCAGTGACTCACATTTTGTATGTTTTCTTTTTTTTTCAATGTTTAGTAAAAAACACGTATTTTCTTCTCTCCAGACAAAAGTATTGATTCAGCTCAGCACCAACAGTTTTGTTTTTTATGGATTTTTCATCTTTAATTTGATTACGTTACATAAAGTCATTTTTTCCAGTGCCGTGCACAGTTAAAATGTTGTCAAACAGCAGGATATGGATGTACATTATCATTAACCCCCCCACGTTTCCTGTCTGTTTGAAGCTTGCCTTGTATGTGCTGTCATTCCTGGAACCGAAAGACCTCCTTCAGGCCGCACAGACGTGTCGCTACTGGCGCATCCTAGCAGAAGACAACTTACTGTGGAGGGAAAAATGCAGAGAAGAGGGTACGTTTCTTTTAATGCCTTCTAACAGTTTTTCAGCTTTTACTGTTTCGTAGTAAAAGCAGCTCCTACTTTGAAATGCTTTGTTAAGCTTAAAGTGACTCCTAAAGAAGAAAATGGAATCTGCCTTTATTGGGAAATAAACTGTGTCAATCGAATCAGTTTTTCTTTTTACAGGTATTGACGAGCCTCTGCCCCCAAAGAAAAGGGGAAATGTCAAGGCTGGCTTCACCCATAGCCCTTGGAAGAGTGCCTACATCAGGCAGCACAGAATAGACACTAACTGGAGGAGAGGAGACCTCAAATCCCCCAAGGTAGTTTCATTTATTTATTCAATTATTTTATTTTCTTTAGGTATCTTCTCCTCAATATTACCTTTGGTTCAAATGTAAATTCCCCACAGCAAAGTGGCTCTTAAAGTCTCTGGATGGCATGGAGTCACAGAAAGCTTAATGAAAGTGTATGAAATGGAAAACTCACTAAACGTAATGCAGAAGGACAGCTTTTTTTGTGTGTTTTCTTTTTACACTTTTTATTAATATTTCACCTGAGCAGAATAAGTCATGACTAGTATATTTGCATGTTTTTTGGCAAAAAGCTTAGTTCATCAAAGCCTTAAAGTCATCATTACTTAATAATCTTCCTCTTTTGAGGAGCTCAAATGCTATTTGGGTTTCAGGTTGATAGATTTCTACAATTTTGAAGGTGTCTTATAGAATGTACTGTGAAAGTAAGATAAATAACAATCTGTGTGTTTTAATTTGTGTCAGCTTCCTTTTGTTAGTGTTGAAAGATCAAAATTTTAATGATTTTTACTTTTTATTCTACCAGTTGCATCAACTTAAGATTATTTTTTCATGCTTCCCACTAATGTTTCTAACGGTTTCCTTGACCGTCAAACCTTCTTGGACTAAAAGACTAAATCTTAAACCACATTGGGTGGAATAATTAATAGGGGTGTAAGAAAATATCGACTGAGTGAAATATCGCGATTCTTTATTTGGTAATAAAATGCCGTCAAGGTGATATTTAATTATTTATTTCTGAGCTTCACATGTGTTGTTATTACACAGTGAAATGAGACATGTACATTCACTTTTAACAAAGGATGAGTAGTGAACCGAAAAGCTGTGGCAAGTTAGTAATGGTAACGTATAAAAAAGTGGATTTAGATGCTTTGTGGCACTGCACATGCACCCCTCAGAGCTACAATTATATATGTAAAAAAGGTGTTTTAATATTCAGATAAAAAGTTTTCTAAGTCACAAAAAAAGGGAAAACACTGTCTTTGGATATATCGTGATATGTATCGAATGTACCATGTGTATTGTGAAATGTATCGGTTCATTTAAACTTAGTAATAAGGGCTTGTTACCAGTTAGTGGACCACACTATAGATGCTCGGTGTACTTTCAACACTGGCTGCCATTTTTCTCTTTAGCTCATTTTCACTTTGATGTGAGAAGCCTCATCGCTGTATCTGCTCATGTCATTTGAGTTGCCATGCCTCATCCACCTCCCCTAATATCCTATTTTTCTCGCATCCCTCTTTGCCTTTCCTATCTCAAGGTGCTGAAAGGACACGATGACCATGTGATTACCTGCCTTCAGTTCTGCGGCAACCGCATCGTCAGTGGCTCTGATGACAACACGCTGAAAGTCTGGTCAGCTGTTACAGGAAAGGTAAGCCTGACAACTTTTCTCCTCTTTCTTTTTATTTATTTATCTCACTATCTTTTGTTTCAGCATTTTAGGCGTAGTCTGGTGCACTCACTTTCCTGCTCTATGGCCTAATACTTTGTTTTTCTTTCTATAATTCTTGTTTAATTCTTTTTTCTATGTGAAGAAACTCTTAGTTTTTTAGTTTTCAAGTTTTAAATTACTTGAGATAACAACAAATACAAAAAAATGAAATGCTTTTTGCATTCATCATGTTTTAGAGTAAGATAAATGTATTTTTAAGGGAAAAGTAACCACTTTGATTAAGTCATTATTTAAAAAAGACAATACTAAAAATTCAAAGCTCTGTGTTGAAAATTAGCACATTATTTTCCCCTACTGAAAAAAATACAGGATAAAAAACAGCCAGTATTAATACTTAAATGAAACTAATTATTACAAAAAAAAAAAAAAATCAAGCATCCCCTCAGAGCAGCATTACAGTGTGGTGGGAGCTTTTAGTTCAGCCTTGGTTTGAGGCCCTCAAGGAGGGAAATAAGAGATCATCAGTTCAAAGGCGGAGGCACGACTTAAACTGTGTTATGCTGATTTTTATTCATCGTAGCTACACAAATTGATTTATAACCAAGCAGCTTTAATAGGAAAATCTTAATTACTGTTATGATCTAAGCACACGTCAGATTTCTACCCATCTGCACGTTTAGAGGAATAAATATCTGAAATTCCTAATAAACTTGGTTAGAATAATATAAATTAAATTCACCTCATCCCAATTACCATATTTTTAGACTAAGTGGCTCCGTAGTATAAGTAGTGGACGGCAAACAATGCATAATAAAGAAGAAAATATAATATATAAGTCGAGCTTTTGTGAGAAATTAATTTAACAAAAATGGGAACAAGAGCAAATATTTTATCTTTAAAAGCAAATCATAACCTCCTCCCCACACATAACCTCCCTCCTATAACCGTATTTAGCTTCATGAAACACTGGAAGATTTTAATAAATATCTAGTTTATTATCGTAACATGCGAACTATTACTCAGATTGATGTACCATAAAGATCGTGCTAGTAGCAAGTCTATTTACATCACTTTAAATCACTAAATCCATTGAATTCTTCATCCTCTGTGTCGCTTTGGATCAACTCCATTGAGGCTAGCTTAAAACAGAGAAACACTTTTTCTTCTATAGCTAAAATACTGGTACACACGCCTACAGTGTCCTGTAGTGGTTAGTAGTGAAAAATAATTCACTTTTTATTTGTTAAGTATGAGTATAAGTCACATCCCCAGAAAAGAATAAAAAAAAAAAACTACTTGTATTCCACAAATACGGTATGTAAAACACAGAAAATGTTCATTTATTTTATGGACTTGTGGTTCATCTTGATTCAAATAGTTGTTCTTTGTTTATGCGTTTTTCGACCCTTTATGACAAAGTTTTCACACTTTTCTGTGTGAAAATTTAAGTAAGACCCAGTTAGTTTAAACTTTAAGTATTTTGTGTTGTCATCCATAAAACCTCAGATTTGATTAGTTTGATGTTTTTGACCTCTTAACTCATTTTGTTGTTTATACTTAATAAAATACAGCACTCAATGACCAAAATCCCATTTTTCACAAGCTTTTGAACTTTCTTTTAAACATACCAAACCAGAAAATGGGTTTCTTAACTGTAGAAAGCCTCCATTGCTGTCAATTCCAAGATTTTCTGATCTGAGCTGATCCTGACCAGTTTATTCAGCAGATTTTGAAGCTTAGGTTGTCTCCAACAGATGAATATTTAGATGACACGTTTAGTTTTAGCCACGCTGGCTCCACGCTGGTGGCAGTTGTCTGTGATGAGTCATATCTCATGCAGATTTGGCTTATTTTAGCCTGAACCCACCTGTGCTCAGGCAGATGTCACAGACACATTGCATTTTGTATGTGGATTTTACAATGCTTATCTCCCAGAATGGTTTGTTTGCATTAGGTATGAGGAAGGGGATGAGCCCACATCTGTTTGCATGGCTGCTTTAGTCAGAGCTCACGTCCTCTGTGCGGATTACACGCCTTTTGTTTCCTTAGCTCTCGACACTTGAGAGAAGCCTTACTGGAGAGGAACAGCCAATTAAGTCAAGTCAAGCATTAAGGCAAAGTATCTGTTGATCCCAAGAAAAGTAAAGTGAAAACTCAAGCTTTCACCTGCAAAAAGCATTTAGGGTTTACACTTGGAAAAAGAGAAAAGGACAGTATAAACTTTTTTAGAATCCTTCTATTTCATTAAGACACTCAGAAGTTGGTCTGAAGCTAGATACACATTGGGAATTTGACTCACGTTCAAGAATGCGCTCTTGAATCTGCATTTAGCCCTTGGTGTTCAAGGAGGGAGGGGCTTCTTCTTCTTCTTTTACTACTGTTTACTAGAGTTTGTCTGCCACCTGCAATTGGACGAGGTTTGGTGCAAAATGTTGAAGTGGTGCACATATTTTAAAATCTTTAAATCTTCCCCCAAGCTTTTTCTTTCACAGCTCTATTCTGAAATATGAAAGACTTTGTATCATATAAGTCAGACTGGGCACAAATGGCAAAATAATATTTCCGTTTGCATGATCAATTTGCAAACGGTTGCCACATCTGTGAATAAAAAGGGACGCCACCATATGTCACTACCAAATGCGAGTCCCTGATTGGTCAAAGTTTGACTTTGTGTAACTGGTGTTGTGTGCAGAGCCAGACAACGGTTGTAAAAACTTTAATTGAAACGTGAATGTTGGAGTTTTGAAAGCGGATTGCTAAAACGCACATTCACACAGATACATGGACTTTTTATTGGAAGTTCCTGCTTGATTGAGCGTTAAATGCCCATGCATTGTTGTCATAAAAACCTGTGTAGCTACATGTGAACGCAGAGGTCTGAAATGCACGTTTCCATACTTCAACAGAAGTAGCCGCTTGAATGTGCGTTGCCAGAAGAGGTCAGATCATAGCTTTATGGAAATACTGGTGCTTCCTTTTTTATTCGAAATATTCTCAGGTTGGTTATGTCGGTAAATTCTGTGTCAGATATCGGGTTGGCAGATTCATCAACATTTTTTCTCCCAGATTTATTTTGAGCTCACAATAGCCTCCATTAATAAATCCTCTATTGTAAAACTTTTATTTATTAGGGTATGCTAATCTGTTACAACCACAAGGTATTCTGTAATGTTTCATCTGTAATGCCAGTTTTGTCTCGACTCTGATTCATCTCGTTGGATAAAACTGTGAATGAATTCATGCTGCGAGGCAATAAAGGAATTATTATGGGATTTTATGTAAATGCATCCCACAACTGTAAAATCTGGGCCACAACCTTAATGATCAGTTAAATCTATTAGCGTTTGTTTATCGTTAGCGTTGCTCCATGTAAACTCAAAACCTGCAGAATATCAGGTGCATTTTTTTTAAATATAGATTTGTTGTAATATTCACAAACTCTGAGGGTTAAAACATGCAGTTGAGATGCATTTTTAATGGTTTTTTTTTTGTCTTTTTGCACTCATTCAGCCTCCTCCGAAGCTGTCACTCTCACATCCAGACGCACAAACAGCCGATCAGATGTCAGTGTTTCAGAGGTGGCTGGTTCCTGTTTAACAAAGCCGTGCGTGTCCTTGGTGGTGCCTGTCAGAGGCAGTCTCAGCTGTCACGCAGATTTAAGATGGCAGACCTGCAGGCTGACGGCCAATCCAGGAAGAGCTGTCCTCTGCTGGAGGCTGCAGCTGCATCAATATGAGCTTTATCCTCTTCATCGACAAGCGCCGTGTCGGTGAAGTTTTTCGTACAACACAAGTGTTTATAGCGCCTGAAACTGCTGAAGGAATAATAGTTATGTGCTTTAACAAAATCCCTCATGACCTCAAGACCACTAAGAAATTTGTATCTGCTTTTCCTCCAATCTTTTGTGTTTCAACCTGTTGTGTATAGATAAGCCCGCGACTGCTGTAATCCCATAATTATGCGGTGTCAGCCCATAATTGTTGGATGGTTTTACCTGTTTAACCTTTGAAAAGCATGAGCTCAGTACACAAGTAGCTGCAGTGACCCCCATTTTCTAATATTCCCACCAGGTCAAGAGCTACGAGTGTGTGTGTGTTTTTTCTTTTCTTTTTTTTAGGACAAAGGAAAAATGTTCCTTACCATTTCCACCATCCATCTCAGAGGCTACTAAACTCCAGAGAAAAGGTTTTATTTAATTGTAAAGTAATAGGCTTTCAGTGGTTGACTAAAGGCGTATTTATCTCCCCTCACTTTCAGAGATAACTTGTTTTTCTGTTGTTTGTGTGGATGGATGTTTTGTTTTTTCTCTCTGGGATCCAGCAAGCTTTTAAGCACACTCTTTCTGTAGGAAAAAAAAATGTTTTACTTTTTTCAATCAAAACCAAGAAAATTGTAGGCGTGCATCACACATTAGTTTGTTTGTTGTCCTAAATGCAAATTAAAATGGGCTTTCACTCAGTGTAAGTAATTGTTACTCCTTAAAAATGTTATTTTTCTAATTTCCCCATGATAAAAGAGGAGAGCTTGAAGTTATAGTTGGAAATGAGCTTCAATTTGACCAAAAGGATGCAGTTTTGGCACCAGCTGCTCATCATCTTCCTCTGGATTTAATAAAGCCCCTCCGCCCCCTTTCTCCCCCTAACCATTTACTGATCAGTTGCTTATCAGCAGCAGGCAGGGGTCACATGTTGTACACTCTGCGACACGCTTCACTCTGAACCTTTCACCACTATTTACTCTCCTCCCCCTCCAGAGGATTTCAATTTAATGCATTCAGCGTAATTAAATCGAGTCACAAGTGGGACAAACTGTGGACGCACCAAATCAATTGATCAGAACGATTTCCATAACCGCCAAGAATCAATAGTTAATCTGCCACCACTAATGAGGATGAATGGACGCAGTATATTGAGAGCCGTCATCAACTCTTTTTTACAGAAAAAAAGAAGGAAACAGTCGCTTTTCCAACAGATAAGTAGAAGCAATTATAAAAGCGGGTGGCGAGCTCCGAGAGATATTTAGCTGCAGTACTTTCACAGCATGCCGGAGCTTTCCCATTCAAGAAAAGGTCACTTCATTTCACTTTCCTTTTTTTTTCTCCATACGCTTGAAGACAGCATGAGGTCATGCTGCAATGAAATCCCAGAAGAGGTTTTAAACTCTTAAACTGATGATTTATACATTTTTATTCTTCAAAAGTGCTCTTAAGCATTTCTTTCTCCTTGATTGAAAGTAACAAACATGTGGATTGCCTTTTCTTCCTGTTGCAGTGTCTACGGACGTTGGTGGGCCACACGGGTGGAGTGTGGTCGTCTCAAATGCGAGAGAACATTATCATCAGCGGCTCCACTGATCGCACACTCAAGGTCTGGAACGCCGAGACGGGAGAATGTATCCACACCCTCTACGGGCATACCTCAACTGTGCGCTGCATGCACCTACACGAGAAAAGGTATGGAGCGCTTACTAAAAGGTAAAATCACACTTTGGAAAAAAAAAAAAAAATCTCCATCTGATGAGTTTTTTTTTCTCTTTTAAATCACTAGTTAAAAGTTAAAAATATAAACCGAACTATTTTCTAAAATATTCACAAAGAATATAAAAAAAAAAATCGATCCAAAATGGGTGGGTTTTTATTTTATAATTGTTTGTGTATTATACATGCAGCCAGAACAAATAGAACTAACTACAACATCAAGCTAATTTTCGCATAATGCCTTCCTCCTTTCTATTAAAAAAACCTCCAAAAATTAGTGTGTAAACTCAACAAAACTTCCACTTTCTGTGAGTGAAGTATTAAAGCATGAAGCACTGTTTTGTTCTCTTTGATTCATAACAGTTGACTTAATCAGCCAAAAAGAGCAACCGCAGCACTAAAAGAGCAGAGTATTTGTGGAAGTGAGCATGCGGTTTCATAGTGATTAAATAGACCCTGTTAACCGTCTTGAACTGAACTGCTGCTCACTCATTCACTTACTATCACACTCCAGAGACTCCAAGTGCTCTTTTCGCCTTAGGGCCCACCAAGGTTTTTGTGTAGCATGTGATTACTCACTCAGCAGAAAGGCTGTGAGCTGCAGACACTGAATAACACGTTGATGATTTCCATCTTTGCAGTGCTGGAAGGCATGTATTAAATAAAGAGTGTGAGCTGAGCGGCGCTACAGTATACATGTTTTCCCGAGTTGTCTGTAACAGAGATAAAGCCGTACTATGGAAACTTGTGTACTTCAGTGGGAAGTGACTCACCAAAAGTCACAGACAGGCGGGATTATTTTACCTCAAACCCTTTTTTACAAAAGCTGATATTTCTAAACATACTCATGCAGAAAAAACCTCGATAGAGGGAGTTTCCTTTACTGTCATCTATTTTTCCATTAAGTTGGCTTGAGCCTTAAAGCCTGCTCTCAGCTTTGGGAGGAGATCTTTTACACTTGAGCTTGAACATGAATGAGATCCAGCACAAGATCGCTCTCACACATGCCTTACATTATAGAAGTGCAACTGTTACTGCATTAATGATCAGTTGTATAATCTTAACTTTTTCTTTTTTGGGTAAAATGACTAACTGGGGAAAAAAATCATGTACTTTTTTGTGTGCTTGATCTGTCTTTGTTCTCAATTTTGAGGAAGCCTTACGATGGAGTGATCAATATTGCAATGACGATATGACTTGCGATACTTGAAAAGCAAAATAAAAATCCACTATTACATCATTTACATTTAACTACAATTGTTTTATTTTAATAAAAGTCAATAATGCTTAAATTATACTCCAATTGACCCACAGGAGGCGGGTCTCTAACATAAAAGGGGTCGATCCGATTGGTCAAAAGGGCCTCTCTTAATTTGTCAAATACTTTAAGCTGCCATAAGATTGTTTTATTTATTAATATTTAATGTAACTATTAATTCATGCCATCTTTTGTGATACGTGTATTGCTCAGGCTGATATCGCGATGACGATAAATTAGCGATTTATTTTATTTATTTTTGGCTCATCACTGTGTTCTTGTGTCCTCTCAGGGTGGTTAGTGGCTCTCGGGATGCTACTCTTCGAGTCTGGGACATCGAGACGGGTCAATGTTTACACGTCCTGATGGGCCACGTGGCGGCGGTCCGCTGCGTCCAGTACGACGGGCGGCGGGTAGTCAGCGGCGCCTACGACTTCATGGTCAAAGTGTGGGACCCGGAAACAGAGACGTGTCTCCACACGCTGCAGGGTCACACCAACAGAGTGTATTCCTTACAGGTGAGTCAGTGCTGGAAAGTTACAATTAAAAGGAAGCTGTACCTGTGGAACAGCTGGTGAACCTGTCTGATGGCTGGTATTAGTGTGGAGCTGTCTAAACGGCTGCAGACTGATCTGAACTGAAATGAGCACATGTCCACCTGCTGCTCATACGGTGGTTTTGACGTTATAGTAATCTGTGTTGCTGAATGTAAAGCTGGCAAATGTACTTTTTTATGCATGTTTTATGATGTTGGAGCTTAATAGAAGCCTGTTGATATTTTGGTCTTAATTTGTTAATGTCTATTTTCCATTTAACCAGTTAAAAGGTGACAGCTGCAGTGAAGTGGTGGTTAAAGCTCGGTCTCTCTGTCTGTAGTTTGACGGGATCCACGTGGTGAGCGGATCACTAGACACGTCTATAAGGGTCTGGGACGTGGAGACGGGCAACTGCATCCACACGCTAACAGGCCACCAATCCCTCACCAGCGGCATGGAGCTCAAAGACAACATTCTGGTCTCAGGCAACGCAGACTCCACCGTCAAAATCTGGGATATCAAGACAGGCCAGTGCCTGCAAACGCTCCAAGGTGAGTGCAGGGCTGCTGATGGCAAAGCTGGAATTGTTTTTAGGCTTCAGGTTTAAGCTACTAGTGCAAATGTGGAAGTTTGCACAAACGCAGTTGAAAACTAGCCTTTCAAACATTTATTTTAATTTGAAAATGTATCATTAAAAAGAATTGAAGTCGTTTATTTAGATTGTCAAGAACTTTTTGTGGATTTGACGCTGCTTTTTCATTTTAAACCCTCACCAAACACTCAGCAGCTGGTATTTTGTTGTTGTTGTGTGTGTTTGTTGGTCCTGATTACACCATCATTGGCATTGTCGTCTTTGATCGCTTGTTCTCCATTAGCAGAGCTTACCGTCTCCCAGGAAGCTGGAAATTATTTGGAGAGCAGGAGTGGCAGTCTGTGGCGAGCCCACCCCCTAAATTTCCTCATTAGACACTGCAGTCTCAGTATGCTAGCTCTTCCTCACGCAGCAACATGATGAGCAGCTGAACAAAAGGATGTCCCAGTGAGAGCCTGACGTGAGGGAGGGGGGACAAAACAAGGGAGATGACGAGTGTCTTCCTCTGAGCAGTCAAAGAAACGGGCCGACAAACTTTGTAGGTCATAGAATTGGGTCAGCGGACAGTTTCTGCCGTTCATTAGTGTTTTATTAAACTATTCTCCAACAACAGGGACATTATTATCTGAGCAAACTATAGGTAGGACAGGAGTAGGGGGCTTTAGAATGTAGAGTGTGACAGCAAACATATGATTTATTAAAGGACTGGGTATAAAATAATTTTACGCCACTTTATTAAACACACAAAAATAATTTTCTTTGATTTATTTGAACAAAAAAGCTGCTTTCAGGTGGTTTTTAATGCATTTTGCACTGATATATATACATTCCTAACAAAAAGTGTTGCAAAACGACTGCTTTTCTGTGCTTCAAAATCCCCTGGAAATAATCTCGTAAACGGTTGAAGAGTAACAGTATTGAAAGAATGAAAACACTGGAGCTAAAGCTCTTGTGTTACAGGGTTAAACATGTCTGCCATTACCTCTTGAGAGCAGTCTGCTTTCCAAAACTTGATTTCACGGTTCCTTGTTTCTTATCGAGTTAGATTTCAAATGTAGACCCTCGTTGCTAGTTTAGGTGTCTGTTCGGTTTTGCTTAGTTGGAAACACATGGTGGATATGCAATACCGGTACAGGAGCTCACAGATCTGCAGGTTGTGCAGCTCCTCTGATCCATTTCAACAAGTCCTGAAACGTAAAAGTCGGGTTAAACGGTGAGTTTGGCCTGCAGAGGAACTCAACAGCTGTGTGAGCTGTGTGTGCGCTGCACAGAAGTGAGAAATGTTCTTAAATTGAATGTGTTTATCACACTCCCCTTCAGGCTTCTGTTTGTTCAAGTCCCTGCTGTTCTGCAGCACTCCCTACCTGTTGGTTTTAATGGAAACATGGATGAGAAATCAAGCTGAGGAGTCTAAAAAAAATACCTCAAAGAAGTTCTTGGAAACATTTTATTTTGAAAGGACTTTTTTTATTTTTTGTGTTTTTGACTGTTTATTTATTTATTTTTTTCCCCAGGTCCCCACAAGCACCAGAGTGCCGTGACATGCCTCCAGTTCAACAAGAACTTTGTCATCACCAGCTCAGACGACGGCACAGTGAAACTCTGGGACCTGAAGACGGGAGAGTTCATACGGAACCTGGTGACTCTGGAAAGCGGCGGCAGCGGCGGCGTGGTGTGGCGCATCCGCGCCTCCAACACGAAGCTGGTGTGTGCGGTCGGCAGCCGCAACGGCACAGAGGAAACCAAGCTGCTGGTGCTGGACTTTGGAGTGGACATGAAATGAGAGCTGGGGGAGGGGGGCGGGACACGTTTGAAGGACGAAGAGAGCAGACTGCAGAGATGAAGGAACAGAGCGCGAGTGATGAGGCGCCTGGAAACCAGAGGGCCGACACCCAGAAACTCTTCACCCAAAACTCGCACGATCTGCTGGCACGGTCGCAAACAGCCGGCTGTCCCGTCCTCCTCCTGTCATCACTCGCATCCCACCTTTCTGGGGTCAACCGTTACTGACGAAGACGCGCCTGCTTATACCCTTCTCACCCGTCGGCGGGTGGCGCGGCGGCTGGAAACACCGCTTCAGGGCACAAGCAAGTCCGTCCCTGGTTTTGCTGAAGAAGAGGGAGGAACGACGATCGAACTCTTCGGAAGTGACTCTCCGCCTCTCCGGGTCAGGGTCAGCTTCGCAGAGACTTGGTGTTGCTAAAATCTCGACAGACGTTGAGATGTACAGAGAGATATTATTTTTTAAGAAAAAGTTCCCGACACACCCCCTTCTTAACAGTGGCACCCCACAGACACGCACACTTCAAAAGCAGAAAAGCGTTCAGCGCATAGGTAAAGATTTGAGGAAGGTGGGAGATGTTTGAGGGGAATTTCCACACTCAGTTACTCCTAAAGTGCTGCTTGATCTAGTGGATTGAAAGGAAGTGTTAGGAGCATTTATTTTCTTCACTCCATTTCCGTTCCTGTTGTTCTCCACTCGGTTCCTATAGTTTTATTTTGTTTCTCAAACACAACTGTGAATTTCAATAACTTTTATCACATGAAAGGGGTTTTCGTTTTCTCTTCTTTGTGCAAATCTCAGTATTAGAAGTGACCCTTTTCTCTCTTTTTTTTTCTGAATTGTTCGTTTCTCCAAACCCACAAACGTGGGTTTGGAGCTCTTTCTCCACTTTCGGCATCATCGCTGTCTGGAGGTTTTCGGAGTCCGGCTCTGGTGGTTTTCCTCAGCTGCGGCGAGAGCGCTGTTTGTTAAAATTCCCCCTCCTACCTTCAGCCCCATCCCCTCGACTGCTTTTCCCCGAGTGGCCAAACTGTATTTATGCTGCTAAAGGAGTGGAAAAAGAGAGGAACTTTTACTTGCTGTGGCGTTTTAGTCCCAGGCGAAATTCCAAATTGAACTCTGTATGTTTTGACTTCAAGAAACAGAAAAAAAAAATCCAACTTTTTTTTCTTTCCTTTTTTCTTTTCTTTTCTTTTTTTTTTGCCACTGAAACTTGAGCCAAAACGTGCCTCTACGAGGCTGAGAGGGGGGAGACGGTCTGACGAGTATCTGTTAGATCGCCTGCCGCTGGGAAGCGAGGGGATGAACACTGTTGGCATGCGTGTGCGAGTGCATGAGTGCGTGTGTTGACGTGTTAATGGGCAACTTGTAAACACATTCCTTGGGACAAAGCTTTTTTTAGCCTGTTCTGTAGGGAAATGTACAAAAATGCTGTGTGTACTGTTGGAAAAACAAAAAAAAACAAGGAAAAAAAGAAATCAAACTAGCAGATGTGTCGATTTTTAACAGGTGAATGAAAGATCTGTCCGTATCCATGTGTGGTTGTTCCATTCAAAGATGTCTGAAGCGACAGAGGAGACGAGCGTCAGCTGACAGGTCGAGCTGCCGAGAGTCTTAGTGTTACACGTGTTGCAGGTGAAAACTCCAGGTGGCTGCGACCTTGTGTCAGTGATAGCTGGGGGAGAAGTTTTTTTTAAAAAACGCAAAGGAACAGAAACGTTGTAGCCAAACAAAAACCGTCTCAATCTCCAAGAGTCACAACTCAAGCTGAACTGTGAAAGTGGTATAACACTGTATATTAAAAAAGAAAAAACAATCTCGCTCTATCTCCTCTTGTTTTCTCTGTTTTAATTTATAATCTGGTTTATGAAATCAGATTTGTTGCAGGTGTTTTACTTTGTTCAGTTCATGTAAACTGCCTGGCAAAAAAAAAAGAAAAAAAAAGAAGAG
>NC_050512.1:14398759-14428783 GCF_002922805.2 Oryzias melastigma
AAAAAAAAAAAGGAAAAAAAAAAAACGAAGCAAAAACAGACAAAAAAAACCTGAAAGGGATTGTGTATTTGTTTGATTCACTTAGAATTTTATTTTCTTATAACTTAAGTGCAATAAAATGTGTTTTTTTTTCTTTTTTTCATTTCAAGCATATCAGTTTGTTCAGTCTGTTTTTGTTACCTCTGTGAAGGCATCTTATATGTTCAATAAAGCAAATTATTTGGTTAAATGCCGTCCAGAAGTGCAGGTTTCCTAGGTAACGTCATCCCTGACGCGCTGTGACAGCTCTTTGGGTTCTTCCAAAATTCTTTGATTTTATTTAAATCAGGAATTGTTTTATGTTGAGTTTATTGTTTTTAGATTTTAAGCAATTAAGAAAAAAAAGTTATATTTTAAGTCAGTAGTGGAGCTGGAACATATATGGGGGTGAGATGATGGGGTAGAAGATTTTGGAAGGGGGGCAAGTGCAGCTGGGTGAGAAGACATTGCAAATGAAAGGATCAAAAATAATGAAACAAGTTTTTGCCTAAAGTCCTATTTCTAAGTCTTTGAAAAAAACCTTGTATTGAAGATTGCCTGATCTCAGTCCTATATAATACTAATGACTCAAAAGTTGGGGACAAAGCTTTTTGGTGAAGGGGAAGCTGCCCCTCCCTACCCCCTGTAGCTCTGCCCCTGGTTCAAGCAATTTTTTGGGAGTAGAAATGTGTCAAACTTTTAGTTGGAAGCGGCTTGATTATTAATTGTTGAGCATTTTTTCTGATTTTTTTTTCTTTTTTTTTACAGTTTAGAGAAATGTCAACATTTACAGAGGTTAAAACAAAGGCTCTTTCAAATCACAAGCATTTTTTTTTCATCTGGATTACAAAATACAAAAAAACTGTTTTTTTTTTGCCCTTAAATGACCAAACTTATCTCATTTATTCCAAGCAAATATTGTGGACAATACAAAAAAAAAAAATCCCAGATTTTTCAAACTCATCACAGAAATGATGAAAAAAAGGACAGAAAATGTTTAATGATTGCAAAGGATAACAAAGACATATTTCACATTTGATTCATTAAATATAGTTACTATTAACTAAAGCAGAATTGAGTGTCTTTGCGTGCAAAGGAGTGGGAAGAAGCAAATTTATTTAATCCCATCCCTAAATAATTTCTTAATTTCAGAGTTTTGCAAAGTTTTCGTAATCTATTTCTGATCAGATCAAGGGCCTACTTACTATAGGCTCTTAGTTCAAAAGAAAACTCGTCAAAAAAACAAATTCCTAATCTTGTTTTGTATCCCTAAAGCCAGTACTTCCAGGTAATTTCTTCTACTATTGGTCGTTTTCATTGGATGAAAGATTCTTGCTTTTCACTGTCATTGATTGGACAGCAAAGCCTTCTGGGAGGAGTCATATATTTTATTCCAAACAACAATACACATTGAAACTGTAAAACCCTCATCAATAATACAAACCAATTGTGAGGGTTTTCAAGTAGCATAAAGTAAAACCTTCCACTGCCTGTATGTTGATTATTCATCCTTTGATCACAGATGCTTCAGAACTGCAGACAGCATGGCAGATGTGTTTACCCACTTATTCAGGAGGTTTTTCTGGACCCATTTTTTATCGTCTTTGACCGTCACTCCCATCACTGATGTAGTGTCCTTTAGAGACTCAAAAACAAAAGTCTTTGTCCCTGAAGCACAGAGACTCCCAAAATCTTTGAAGGATGTTGTGGACAGTAGATGATACTTTAAACTCTGCCTCCTTGAGTTGTTCCTTATAAAGCTGATCCTATTTTAGACCTAAAACCAAATGTCTCAAGTTAGTTAAGACCTTTTTGAAAACTGTAGATCTGTAGCAGTTTTGAGATAAACCAATTTTGTGCAAAAACTTTATTAAGCCACCTATTTTCTGTTAGAGCTGAAACATTGTCTCGTCTTTAAGCTTTTTGGTTCTATTTAAATCTACAAACATCCAAACTTTACCAGATTCTTGTCTTACTTATTGCTTCTAACAGTAAAAAACTGTAATTTGCGATAGGACATGCACAGAATCTGTGCCGGCAGTCTGACACGATGCTCCGATGTAAGCTGTCCACGCTTTAAAGATGAACATTATGGGATGTCATGTTCAGTCTTTAGA
The DNA here is from genome assembly GCF_002922805.2 of Oryzias melastigma. Classification (NCBI taxonomy): domain Eukaryota; kingdom Metazoa; phylum Chordata; class Actinopteri; order Beloniformes; family Adrianichthyidae; genus Oryzias; species Oryzias melastigma. The sequence continues at coordinate 14,400,895 of NC_050512.1, forward strand.
GGCAAATGTCCCACTTTAACGCAGAGAAATTCCTACTTTCAATCAAGCATCACCTCCACTGCTGCTTTCCACACACAGATGTCCACTTTGAACCGTCTCCCAAAGTGGGTCAATCTTTAGAAATCCTTCAGATCCATCAAATCTTTCCATCCATCTTTATTCCCATTCGGGGGTTGCTGGAGCCTATCCAGCGACTGAAGCTCAAAGGTGGGTTCCCAGTTTATCAGGGTCACACAGAAACGGAAAAACACACACAGCCACACTTACGAGACCATCAATGAACCTATGAAGCGTGTTCCCAGCCGGGATTTGAACTTCTTGATGTGATTCGACAGTGTTAGCCTTTAACCAACAGCCATATTTAGATCCCAACTGATGAATGCAGCTGCTGCTACCCCGTGGACAGGCTTCGTGTCATCACAGTCCCATAGTTCACTGCGGTCCGTACACCAGGTAGGATCTCCTCTGCTGCCCTGCTGATGTCTGAAAACATGAATGTTCTCAAGAGGAGCTCAATTGTGCCTCAAAAGCTAAAAATGCTGCATTTGTTTGGGACTATTTTCAGCTCTACTTAACATTAATGCCATGTTAATGAAGGAACATGTTGGCCAGGCAGACAATCTGCCTTTTGTTATCCTGTGAGCAGTTACCGGAATGAGAAGCAGCTTTCTGACACACACCAGGAAGCTGGGCACAGTTTTGTAACAAAATGCAAATGCTGTTTATCAGATGGTTCTCTCTTTTCCTCTGTTGTGACTCAGTATTAAACTATACAAATGAGAAAAATTCTACTTCTAAGAGATGGAAATAAGTCGAGGCGTGTGTTGAATTTAAACTTTTCTAAATCTGTGCCTACAATCATGCAGCTGCACAGTGTTTTCAGTCCATGATCAGAAAGTCAAGAATGTTTCGTCCTTGACCACAGAAAATGATATTTAGGAAATATAGAAGGATTAATAAAGCGTAAAATTTTGCTTCATTAAAGGAATAAAAAAGCCACCAGACTGATAAAATTTGCTATACGGCACTCGGATTTCTAAATTGCAGAATCTATGACTAAAATGAGAAGTAGCTGTTTTGGATGATGCATCCACAAAGATTGCTTCAACTCGTTTCTTTTGTAAAGAGGACAAAGAGCTTCTTCTGCACACAAAAAAAATAATAATAATTTCAAGTGTTCTTTATGACTCCTGCTGTGAATGTGGAAAAAGAGATGGAGGTGGGATAATGTTTATTAAAGCTGTTACACATTGATTAATGTGTCCCTTCTTACCTGATTTATTGCTGGGGAGCTTCTTTTGGACTTACTTGTGCTGGTTTGAATTACACTTTTTTGTAGAATGTTTTTGCAGGTGTGTTATCAGGTTTGGATCAGGACTTCTGAATGTCCTGCTTGGTGAGTCCAGACTCCTCCGGCTGTATGAGGGCTAAGGGTCTCCAGGCCTCGAGGGCTGTATTCCTGCAGGTTTTCCAACATACCCTGCTCTGGCATGTTCTAATTGGCTGGACACACCTGAAGCAGGTACTCGGTCATAAGTAGGGCTTGAATAACTAAAAATCATGCAGACACAGCGGCTTATTTTATTTCCCGTCCTGTCAGTTTTGATTTTCCTTTCCTATTGGCAGTTCTGCTGTGCTGAATCCCTCACAGCTGTGTGGACCACCAAGCAAAGTGGAGTATGTTTGTATCAAAATGTATTCTCACTGTTTTACAGCTCGCTGAGCATGTCCGGTGTCCTGTGAGTCGTGCCGACTTGATGCTGTGTGTTTTACAGTCCGTCTCATTGGCTGAACTGTGGCCTGCTGTCACCGATAACCTCCTCTGGTCTTCCATAGTGAGCAAATGTAGCTTTAAGTTTGAAAACTGTGAGTGGTTGTGGATGGCATGTGGATTTTCTGTCTAGGAGGTTGGGAGGTTGACAAAAATGCTTCTTTGTGTCATGCTTTTCTGTGTTCCTGACACTAACATACATTTCTCCTCTCTAGAGGTATTTGACCTCTCCCTGCATTATTTTTCAACAGAGAATGTATTTGCTTCATAGTTTCTACATTGTTACATCTGTCCAACTGCTCGTTAATGCAAGTTTCTAATCAACCAATCACAGGGCAGCAACTTAATGTGTTTAGGGATGTAAACATGGTCAAGAAATGTAATTAAAGTGACTCTGAACATGGCATGGTTTTATGTGTCAGATGGGCTGGTCTGAGTATTTCAGAAACTGCTGATCTACTGGGATTTTCACCCACAACCAGGTTTACAGAGAATGGTCAGAAAAAGAGAAAATGGTCTGCAGAAGAGTATCTATGAACGTTCAACACGTCCAACCTTGAGGAAACTGAGGCTACAATTTGCACAAATGAAGACTCAACTGAGACATAAAAGCATAAATCCATCCTGCCTTTTAACAACGGCTCAGGCTGGTGGTGGTGGTGCCATGGTGTGGGGGATATTTTCTTGGCACACTTTGGGCTCCTTAGTACCAATTAATCATGGTTACAACACCACAGCCTATTTGAGTATTGTAGCTGACCATGTCCATCCCTTTATGACCACAGTGTACCATCTTCTGATGCTACTTCCAGAAGGATAAAGCTGGAAATTATCTAAGACTGGTGTCTTGAACACGAGAATAAGTTCACTCAAATGACCTCTACAGTCACCAGATCTTAACCCAATAGATCACCTTTGGGATGTGGTAGAGCAGGAGATTGGCATCATGGTAGTGCAGCCGATAAATCTGCAGCAACTGTGTGATGTTATCATGTAAATATGGACTAAACTCCCTGAGGAATGTTTTCATTACCTTGTTGAATCTATTCCACCAATGTTTAAAGGAGTTCTGAAGGCAAAAGGAGGTCCAGCCTGGTACTAGCAAGGTGTACCTAACAAAGCAGTCAATTAGTGTGAATGCATGGATCATTAATCTGTATTCTTTTAGGAGTGATCAGTCATGAACAGACAGCTCATTTCTGTCACTCCTGTTTCTGTCTGTCACGACCTCTGGCCAGTCTTTTCTGATGTGGTGCATTATGTTTACAAGCTGATCATCAGCAGACATCCCTGCTCTGATGAAGTCCATCTTTTTCTCTGATGGTGGAATAGTTCTTACAGACTTTTCTCCCTCTTTGTCTCTGCTGTGCTGCACTTCAGCTACAGCCAGTGTTTACCTGGCATGTCCACAGCCTCCAGGTTAAACCACATCAGTCCCATAAGAAGTCTCTGGGATTGACACATTTTTAAAGATTTATCAGCGGAATAAGAGGGTTCATGCACTGTGACCAGTTTAAGTTCTGCTGGGACCATGAAGGTATTTTCTCACATGAAGGCACAGCTCTGCGATGCTCTGTTTCCTTAAGCACAAAGCCACTGGTCTTCAGTCACATCCACAGAGATGAGGACGCCTCTGTGCTTCTACAGGGATCATAATAAACTAGGGTTCATGAACTGGCGAGAAGGCCTTAAATTTTGAGAAAAGCTGCCAGCGGCACATGGACTCAAACCTATGTGAGGGCTCAATAGTTCATGTAGTTGTTGACTCCCTGTGGAAAAGTGGAAAACCTTTACTCGAGCAGTCATTCAGGGCTGTTTTCAGCTCAGGTACACTCCCTGGTTTTCAGGTTTTAAATGCTAACCCTTAAACTTAGTCAGGTCTGATGTCAGTTTTGTTGAACACCAATCCCAGAAAGTATGTTTGAACATTTTCAGCATTATAATTTGTTCCTCAGTCTTTCAACATGTTCACTTACTTTATCTTGTTTCCATACAGACAGCAGCTCTGCCCAAGTCTCCATTTTTCTGTGGATGACCTTAGATAACCCCAAAGGACAGGAAAGTCATTAAAATACTTCTGTTTGGTTTTATGAACAGAGGTGAGTATTTATAACTTACATTAACTCATTTACAGTTATTTAAGTATTTCTTTGTTAAAAAATAAAAAACTAAAAATAACTCCCTAGAATGGTTTTACCTCACTGCACTTTACTTCTACCTGAGTATGTCAAGGAGATCTTGTGGCTGGATGGTTAAGTTGGTTGGGTGTAGGACTTGGTGGACGGAAAACCTGGGTTTGCTTCCCAGGGGGGCGCATGGAGCTACATCTAGTGTGGGTTCTTAGGCAGGACCATTCATGCTACTGCCTAACTATGTAGCCACAAGGTGACCTTAGTCTGGGTCCCCTTGTGCCACTCCTTAGCCCAGATAAAATATAAGGCTTCATCAGTAAGGGAATCGACTTAAAAACTCTTTGCCAAACCACTGGTGCGAAACAGTGAAAGCTGATCCGCTGTGGCGACCCTTGATGGGATAAGCTGAAAGATGAGCAACTATGTAGCTCAAGGGTGAAAAACTCAAACTCTGCCATATCTGGTAACTTTTTTCCTTGTAACGTTTTAACCATTTATTCTAATAACGCACAATAAAATCAACACAATACAGTTATCCGTCCTTATTCGCGAGAGTTAGGGACCGGAGACATCTGCCAATACAACAAAACCACCAATATAAAGAACCCCCCGTTGATTATCGGTCTTCAATTGATAAAGTTGCAAAAATCTAATATCTCCAAACCCTAATTCATATTAAAAATATTTTTCTCTTTTAATATATATATATATTTTAATATATATAACATTTTTGTGTTTGTCTGGTACAAAAAGTTTTTGATAACAAATGAGACTTTTGTTCAGAACTTGTAGTTTTTTTTCTGAAGTAATTACTTGGATGACTGATTTTTGCTATCACTTGAGTAATATTGCTTAAAGTAAAAGTATCTTTACTTGAGGTTGATTCTTGTTTATTCTATCTTCATTTGATTGTTAAGGTGGTGCCATGATTACATAAACAGATCTTCCAGATACCAGATGCTGCATCAAGTGTATAAAAGATCCTTTAGCCTTCAGATGATCTAAAGATGAGCTAAATAAATCTCCCCTTTTGTATTTGTTCTACTTGGTGTTTTTAGTTCTACACAGATACATTCTTCTTCACTCTCTTTCTCAGCTGGAACGTCTATGCTCACCATTCTGTCGCTCTTTTTATGATGTTGTCATCCTCTGCCTGATCCAGCTCCTGTTTTACAGCTCTCAGCAGAGGAAAAGGCAGCAGCCGCGCTCTGGTGACTGCATGGGGCTGTTAGTTTATCTGAGCACAATCTTCACAGGCTGGGTTTCACATCAGTCAAACTCCCGCTCCTTTCCTCCGCTGGTCTCATACGTCTGGTTTAGGAGCTCCACGTCTGAAGAAGCTTGTCGTCTAAAGAGAGAATTTATATTCCCATGTGTGTGAGAGTCCTCGGGTCATCATGTTTTTCCTTTACAGGCAGCATGTTTGATTGACCCAGTGTGGACTGAACCATGTAGAGCTACGTAGCGGTGTAGCGATACGATATGTTTCGTGATACGCATCTCACGATATGTTACGATATTACCCACAACTACATCAGAACAAATTTTCACTATTTTTGTAAGCTGTGGCTCTGTGCATCAGTCGTAGCTTCACTTATCCGAGCCGCTACGAAGCACCGCAATCCGCGTTTTTATATGATTGTGGCCCAGAGTTTCCGTTTAGCACCCATCCCAAGTAAAAACTAAGTACTACAAAACATTAAAAACAGTGAGGCTGACTGAACATTTAACAAAAGTTGGTTCTCGCAAAATCTTGTTGTTGTTTTGGTCGTGATGTAGAGCTGCTGAAAGAGGCTCCATGTGCTGTGCTGCCAACTAGTGGTCAGGGGTTTAGGTGGAAAACAAAAGTAAAACGCTGAAGGACACTCATAAATAATTAATTAATTAAATATAATCTTGTCAGCACTTTAAATCGATACCAAATTTGCGATATATCAAATTTTGAACTTTCCTCCAATGGTCACCTTAACATCCAACTAAATGATACCTATCACGTAACTTACTCTCAGATTTTGCCCTATAATCTCATTTTCCCCACACTCACGCTGGGTATCGTTGCAGGGGTCTCTCCCTTTTTTTGTTTTTGTTGAACAAATATACAACTGCTTCATCAGCTTCACCATCCCATCATCAAACTGCATTCCCCTTCCTCCCTTTTGACTAAGCTTTGAGGATTCTCTGCTTCTTCACAGAGAACATACCATTGTTTTTCACTGTAGAGAATTTGTGCTATAAAATGGAAGAGTGGAAAGACAGAATAGTCAAACAATGCAACAGCCTCACATTTCAGTTTTAACCACTATCCTCCTCAGACCATAATTTGTTTGTGTACCTTTGATATTCAGAACTACTATAAATGAATGTTTTTTTTTAATCCGACCAACAAAAAGAAGAGGGAAAACTGAAACTGATAACCAAAAATCAACTGCATTTGAAATCATTTTTGCCTTTATCATTCTCAGTTGTTCTGTTCATCACACTAATGCAGATTTTTGCTGTCATGTTATCAAAGCTTTTTCTTCCTCCTCTATATAAGTCTATGTTGTTTAGCCTGAATGCAATAAACAAGCAGCGCCTTTATTCTGTTTTTTTATGCTTTTAACAAAAGCAAGAGAGGAGCATTTTAAATGTGACCCTTTGTTTTTCTTCCAAGACCGTTATCTGTCATGAAACCATGCAGCTCGAGCCGCAGCAGCAGCAGCAGAGCCTGTGCCGTGCTGCACATTCCCTCCTGTCCGTTGCCTAGCGATGGCTTGTCTCTGGCCCAGCCTCAGACATTAGTGTCCGCTGGCAGCATAAACACAATTGTGAGGAAGCGGCGAGCGCTGCACGTCCTCACATGGATGGACGTGTGGGGGGAGTGTCCACTGTGGCGGGCAGAGCTTCTCTGTGTGACTGCGCTGCTTCTGCTGCTGGTGTCCAGGTCTGTGATGTGCAAAAACAGCCGCTTTGCTCAGTTCATTAACCTTTCAGGTGGTTTTGCCAGGCGCACGTCTCTTATTTAACGAGTGGACACACGCAGTCGGCTTCTTCGTGGAGCCCCAGCATCTAATCATTATCTACTTGGTGCAGTAAACCTTTGTGAAATCTCTGCAGCGTGCATCCGTGTGCCCTCCCCCTATGATCCAGGTTCAGTCGTAGGAATATGTGGGTTGAATTGCAATGAAATGATCTTCACATATTCATTTCCTTTGACTTAATGACTTCCAATAGCATTATGGATCGCTGACTTTCATGCGCTGTATTCATTTTCCTTCATATTAATGGTGCATCTCCAGATTGGACTCTGCCTTCACCCTGTGTTACTTGGGGTAGGCTCCATCGACCCCTCTGACCCTACTCAGGATGGAGGGGGGTGTAGATAATGGATGAACGCTGCCTGTTATTGAAACAGATCATAAAGCTGGGAATTTAAGTCGTGCTCGGAGGTCTGTTGTTTTCTCCAGAAGAGAAAATAAAACAGAATATGGGTTGAAAAAATAACTCCCTGTCTTTTTGTAGGGAAAATTTTTAAATATTGAACTCATTACTAAATTGATGAATAAAAAGGTGCAGAAAGTACAAGAATATAGCATAGAAATATACACTAAAAAAATTAACTTTGGCTGATCTTACTTTCACTAAAATGCTTTTTGTTATTTTAATTTAACTCCTTTGATTTTTCATGCATTTTTAAAATGCTTGTGTAAATATTACTGAATCCATTCAATATTTTGCTGTACAAAACGCTTTTGAGTAGAAAACTAAGAATATTTATCCTGGTGGGATTCTGTAGCTGATTTGCTTCGGAACACTTACTCAATGTAGTTGCGGGCAACCACTTGACGCAACGCTTTTAAGTAAATCTTTTATGAACATCCCATCATTTTTCTTTTAGACATGATTATGCCGTTTTTAGCCAAAATCCAAAAACTTGTGTCATTTCTGATAGATTCTGCAGAGCGGAGGTTGTTCATAAGAATTTTGCCTGATTTGTGGTCAAGAATGTTGGCGTGGAGTAAGCTCTCCACATCTCCCATCATCCATTTGTTGACACTCTTTTGCGTTAGCTTACAGTCCCAGCCTAAAGCCTCATTTCCACTGAAGATGAATACTACTGTAAAGAGGAAAATGGAATCACTAGCTTAACGCTATATTGATGCTTTCTAATGTTGTCATCTGCAAATCAACGGGTGGCAACAGCAGCTCCGTCCAAACTTCCGGTTTTCTATGGACCTACCACGGATGGGGGCCCTTGCGGTACACTTCAGTACTGTTTAATGGGTCCATTTTACAATGGAAACACTCAAAAAACTGTACTGCACCGGAGCGCTCAGTGGAAACAAGGCTAAACATTAGCGGTGCAATGTCAGAGGTATCCAGCCGTTCAGTTTTTAGATAGATGCCAGCATGGGCAAAGAAAACTAAGATGAACTTGGATCTCTTTGTCTGTAAGTGGATGCATCAGAATGGAGCAGGTATAGACTTGTGGCCTGCTGATTGTAGCTTCAACCTCACAGCTACAAGCTATTTCGGACGCCATTTGATTCACCCTGACCTGAATAAAAGATTTCTCTGAAAAGTCATCTTTATATCTTAATTTTCTCAATTTATATCCTCAATCATGAGAAAAAGCCACATATGTTAAAAACACCAAAAATACCATTTTCATCAGAGTGGGTCTTTAAAGACTTATTTTCACTCTGCAACAAACAAGATGGTCAGGAGTTCATTAGACATTGATGCATCTCCACAGGCAGTCATTAAATGAACTTAATATTAGGAAGTGATGAATCATCTCATTCCTTCAGGTTATTAGCCATTTATCTACTTTACTCTTACTGGCGCCATTGCACAGTGCATCCTGTTGATGAATGAATGCCCCTCTCCCTGCAGAGACGAAGCCACCCTCAGCACTAACTCATCCAGCCACAAACACTGCCACACACACGAGAGATGGAAACAAGTGAGGGATGCTTTTGGGAAGCGTTTAAAGGTTTGGTGTCAGAATAAAAGAGGTAAGGAGCAATGCGTATCCCTCCATCTCTTTGTTGGGTAATCCTGGCCTGCAGCAACACGGCTCCGCTCAGTGCCAGCGGATTCTCAAAGGGCTGTGGCATTAGCCACGGTAGCGTTCCACATGTCTGCTTAATCCCATTTTGGACTTTTGTTGCGACTCTGGAACTGATAAAGGAACACTTAATGGCCATAACCTGCAGTCAGTGGGTGATGCTGAAAGCACCATCAAGCGCCACAGATCCAGAGAAGCCTCCTTTGCCTGGTGCAGCTAACATGCACATCAGTCAGTCAGTGGTGGTGACACTTGCCCTGTGGATAAGCCCGCTCATTTCAGGCCAGCAGGTTTTGCAGGTTGGTGTTACCCCCTGTCTTGGATTTCAAACTGCGTGTTTGTGCGATTTTTGACAAATTTGACCTTTTGCGCTAAATAAATAAATAAATAGCAAAAAATCTGCAGCTTCTGAGAGCCTTGTTGAAATGCCAGATTTGTCATTTGCAAAACTGGCAGTTTGAAGGGATTTTTGTTTGATCAGCGAGGCAGCAGATCACATCTTGTGTCTCATAACGAGATGTGTCAGAGCTATTCTTGAGCACAGAACTCTTATTTGAGAGGCCAAAACATCCCTTCACCTTTTTTTATCCCCTCTTCATCACTACGGCGGACTTAAAACCACCGATGTCCTGATGGGATTCACACTCGACTGCCTCTGCATTATCAAGGATTTGACATCAGCCGCTAAAACTGAAAGAGTCATTAGTTCATGTCTTTGTCGGTCCGCATAAGCTGCAAACATTTGTCTCTTTTAAACTGTAGTCACTTTTAGATGTCATTGTCTGGAAGGACTTCATCAAAGGCAGCTGAATTTGAATTTAGAAATTTGACTCTATAAAATCTAGTACCGCATTTTCTACACTGTAATGAATGGTCTATTTCTGAACTTCTGTCATATATAAGTTGCACCAAACTATGAGGCGAGAGACAAAAGAGTCATTATTAACTGCGTTCAAAATAACTCCACAGCTTGTTTGTAACACGCTGCATGTTAGCCACATTACAAGTGTTAGCTGCGTTAGTGTATATACAATATCTTTAACTCTCAACCTTGTTTGCAACACATACAAAACACACTGATTGTGCTAAAACAAATCTAACTGTGTCTATAACTCCAAACTTTGTCAGTAACATGTAACGTATTTACTATAGCCTACCTGTAACTCCTAAACCTGTGAGGTTACACCGACTAACCTCTGCGTGTTCGTTAATGAAAGAGACCAAAAAACTCAATTAGAATTTAGTCCTTTTCATAAAAAGTTGGATCAAAGTCATACAGAGGACTCTGAGTCGCCTCCATGACAGACAAAACCCTGTAAAATGAACTCCATATGTATTACTTCCCAGGCAGGTCCTGTGTGGTTTCGGGCACAATGTTTGTCAGGACAGGAGAGATCCGCCATGGTCTATAACGCCTTAAATGATCGTCTTAACCAAACTTATTTCTTGAGAGGCCAGTGTTCATGTTCCTGCTCCTGCCACCAGGGTAATTTATAGCTTTATTTTTCTGTGAAAAGTACTGATTAGGTTTTTGAAACTTCCCTCAACTGGTTTCAGCTGGTGCTCCAAGTGGGTTAATGTAAAAATGTATTAATCAATGTGTTAATAAGAAAGTATAAAAGAGTAGCATAACATAAAAGCATTAAATAAAACCTTCATTTACTATAAAAAAACCCTCACAACACGTAAAACACTGACTGATGGCCCATCAATGAATAATTCTGTGAGTACACTAACTCCTATCCGTGCTAGTAACAAATAAATAGCCACATTGCACCTTAGTTGCATTAGTACATTCACAATAACACCCAAACTTATTGGAACTCGTAAACAAACAATCCATATAAAGGACTCTTAATTAGAAAGCGCTCTGTCTTTTTTATAAAAATAATTCAGACTTTAAAATACACCTTATAGTGCAGAAAATAAGGTACTTAATAATAAATATTTCGTTTTTAGATTTGTTTCAAACACAAACGGTAAAAAGAAATACATTTATTTCATAACAAAAAAGTGACCAAATAAAGATTTGCAGACGTAAAATTCAAAACAGCATTTTTGTTACAATCATATGAACTGACAAAAACGAGTGTCAACATAATTAAAAGTGAACTTAGATTTTCTGTTTTCATAAATAGCTTTCTTTCTGATGCATATTTGCATCAATAAGCGTTTATGCAATACATTGCTATAAGTTAGTGTATTTTTTAGTATTGTTTGGAAAAGCACACTTAATTTATTGCAAAATCCAGTTGTAATGTAATAATGTGGATGTTTTCTCCAGTTTACCTTCAACATTGAGACGTGTGATCTAAAAACTAAATGTTGATCAAACTTTCAATTCACAATTGAGATAGGCTGTCAACAGTCTTTAGTTTAACAGGCTGAGAATACCCGGTGGGCAGTTTAGGTTGTGTGACAAGAGTTTCAGCATGGGCTTGTTTCTGCATTCTCCTTACAAAATAAAGGATGTGACATTTCCTCACATCACAGCCTGAACGTCAGCGATGTCACGCGTGAGGTCCTGGAGGTGTTCTGAAAGTTACATGTCACAGTGTGAATCACGAGGAAAGCGTCCGGGGAAGGGAGTCGACACGACCAAATCAATGGTTTGGTGTTTCGTTGTCCTGTGACCCGCAGGATTACATTATCCCCAAATACAGAGCAATTTACAGATGTCCACTCGGCTGGTCCCTGGTGGTCGAAAGGCAGCAGCCATGAAGCACATCTCTCCTGCTGTCTGAGCTCCTGAGTCTGCCACACACGTTTATCACACACTGTTCAGTGTCTGCTTCTGCCTGTAATCTTGAAATCCTGTGAAATGGTCTGACATCGGCTGAGACAGATTCACACTGCACACCTGAGCTATTCAGGTTTCACTTTGAAGAAACAAAATGCATGTATTTATCTTTAAAGCCCCCCTCCGATGAGTTTTTAACATGTATATGTGGCATTTGTTTATGAAAGAGAACAAATGTAATAAGAATTATTTTGTTTTTGCATTTCCTAGTATTTCTCCTTTTTAATCGCTGTCAATCAGACTGTCTTGGACAGACTCTGTTTGAATCAATGAGCCTTCTTTCCATCACAACAGCTCTGCTGCACATGCGCTAAACTCCTCATTTGGCCCGGCTAGCATGTCTAGCAGGTTCCAAAGAAGAGAAAAATTGAATTTTCCCAATGCTGTTTGCATTTCCGTGGTCAAATCAGCTGTCACTGGATTTTTTTGTGTGAATTTCATACAATACTTGGAGTAGCAGGGCTGAGAACACAAGAAAATCTCCACCAGACTCCACAAAGCTTCTTGACGTGACCACGAAAATGTGAACGGCGGCTCCTTTGACCGCAGTCGTAAAGGATTGTAAATAAATGAAAGACCATTTTGATATTAGGTTTAATCATTTTCTCAAGATCTCTCCTCTGAGAAACCAGTGGATTGAATGTATTTGTCACAGCAACATCTATAAACATTGGAGAATTAGCTAAAAGAGTCTTTGATGAACTGGAAGGAGAAGAATCAGGGTTTTGGAGGAAGTTCGGTCCACAAAGATCTTCACTTCCTCGTCCGAGCTGACATCCAGCTCAGAAAGATACGGCTGCACATTACCAATACTGCTTGACATTTTTAGGTAGCAGGGATGAAGATTTATGCTAGCTACCATAATCAGGGGCGGGGCTTCTCAGTTTAGCTCCAAAAGCCACGCCCCCTCAGAGGAGATTTTGGAAACTCAGGCTTCAGATCAACATGACGAATGGCTTTGAAGATATTTATGTTGTGGAATTTTGGTTTAAAACTTCATAATCATAATTAAAACACTACTGGAAACATTTTTTTATTTAAAAAATTTGTCATGGGGGACTTTAAAAAGATCAAACTGGTGACTGATAATTTTTAAAGAAATAAATTATGATTTAAAAAAGATAAATTTGTAAGTTGTTGCTGCCGGAAACTGATTCATAAAGTGAAAGTGTGTTTTCATTCTGTGGAAAAGCTGCAAAGGAGCAGTCAGGCTCACGCCGCACCACAGCCCATCTGCAGCGCGCGTGTGCGTGGGCGGCAAAAGTGTGGCAGGGGAGGTTGCCAGCACATACTGCTATGGAGAGGGCAGGCGTGCTGACTCCACGGCACCACCTGTCTCCCATGGCTAACTGATGAGCACAAGGTGTGCAACGGTGCATGCTCTCATTTGCACAGGAAGATGACTAAGCAAATTCCCCTCAAGTGATATATAATATATGGTCAGTTTCTGACATAAGATGGATTCATTTTCTCTAAATCCTTCTTAAATGCAGAGCAGGACTTCATCGATTTTCATCGAGTCAGAATGTAGCTGCATCTGTCTTTTTTTTTTTTTTTTTTTTTGAAGTGCTTCTGTCTGTGTGTGGAGGTCAAAGCTGCTGCCCTCAGCTGCTGTTGTGGCTTGGCAGGGAGGTATTGCTGGATGAGGAAGAGTGTGCAACAGGTAGAGCTCATGCGTTAAAATCCTGCTGGTCCGTTTTTCCAGTTCAGAAGAGGGATGACGAGGATCCTGAGATGAATTAAAGGTTTTCTGTTTCATCAGATTTTGAATTTTCTCTTTGAATTTTTTCAAATCTATATTTTTTTAAAAAGTTATATTTTTTGCCCTGAAGTATTACTTTCTAACTTAAAGTGTTTTCAATTTTTGAGACTCAACATTTCAATTGTCCAGACATTCAATGTAAAAAAAAAAATTGATGGAAAAAAAGATGGAGTACTGTGATGGACCGTGCAAAAACTGAACCACAGGAGAAAGAAAGATGTTCAAAAAACAGATTTTTAATTGTTCGACATAACAAATGAATGTGCCCAAAATAAACTGGGTCAACTTAACAAACGGTAATTAAAGAAATCACGAACAAATTCCTCAAACTGATGAACTAAAACTGACCCTCCCAACGGGAAACATCAGGGGTTTAAACTGGCTGATCAAACCATGGACCCAATAGGGAGGAAACTACAAATAACAAAATCTAAACACATTAGCCCAGGAGACAAGCTACTAGTAATGTTAGCATTGAGCAGAAAGAAAGCTAAACTCAGGACTAAGAAACAACTTTAAATAATCAAAAGAAACAGCCAAATTAAAAGAATAACTCTCTGGTTGTCCCCATCTTCTTCCTATGGAACCGTCCAGGAATTTGTTTGGATAAATCATTAAGTTAAAGCTGCTATAAAGCAAAATATGTGTTTAATGTAAATATATTTTCTGTAATTAAATAAACTAGAAATCAAAATATCTGTGCAAGGAATAAACTTAACTAAACTGTGGGGCAGTAGATCCTAAATACTGACACGCATCAGCGTCTGCTCTGTACTATTGGAGCACAATATGGTAGCCAACTAGTTCTCATTAGATGCATTTACATGTGCAAAATGACCTTGATCAGATCAAAGATCAGATATAAACTGTGTGGACTTTATCTGCCTATAACAAACGATTGCATACGCCACATTTTTGATCGAAATAAATTATTTCGACATGCGCAGAAGTATCTGAGATACCGGAAATGGCCGTAAAAGAGGAAGCAGCAGCTTTAAGCGAGATGATCCTCTGAGAAAATTCAAAGGTTTAAATTTTCAGAAAGAAAATACAAAGGTTTAAAAAACTCAGAATCTGATACAACAGAAAAACTTCCATAGAGATCTGCCTGTGTGGTTCTGAAGATCCAGTATTCTCCAATACTTTCTTTAATTTGTCATATTTACCAAAGTAATCTGACCTAAAGAGAGCAGAAAGACTTCATATATAGATCAACTTTTTATAGTTGATTTGAAGAACAGAGTCTGAGAGTGGTTCAAATCTCGGCTGGGACCTTTCTGTGTGGCGTTCTGTGTGCTTTGTGGGTTTTCTCTTCTCACTCCGGCTTCCTTCCAGTCCAAATCATGCTTCAAAATTGTTCCTAAGAGTGTGTGCAACAGACTGGCGACCTGTACAGGGTGCACTCTGCCTTCGCCCAACAGTAGCTGGGATAGGCTCCAGCAGCAGCTACGTGACCCTGAAAGAGATCCAGCACGTTCTGACGATAGATGGGTGACTGAAAGTTTACACCCTTGATATAATTAGATATTTATTTGACCAAACTCTGATCAGCAACAGATTTTTACTACTCGTGTTGGTGGATCAGCTTTGCTGTGCACAGAGTTGGACAGTCAGGGAGTCTGTTCCCTCATGAACACAGCCGAACACATAAAACACTTTCAAAACCTGCATCTTTCATCAATTATTTAACGGATAACCCAAGCTCTGAGCAAAGCTGGACCACAGAAGCCGACCTGCTCCTGCTGAGGCCTCCAACGTGCTCAGCTATTCTGAAAAAGCACGAGCGGTTTGGTAGGCAGCACCTGATTGCAATGTTAACATCGTTTTTCTTGCATTAAACTGTCCATCCGCTCTTTAAAAACACACGTAGCTCGGTCTGAATTCAGCTGAAGTGACAGTGAAAAGTGGTCACGAAAAGGCGAAAGCAGAGTTTACAAACCTGGCAGCTTCTAATGCAACAAGCTGATGTGCAAAGATTGCTTTACATGCGATGATAAACCGCTCAGACCGCACTGCTTTATGTAAAATGCTGTGAATGTGTACACCGCAATCTGCAGTGACAGGACTGTCCATCACTCCACACATCCTTTCACACAGCTGAGTGGGAGTGGGAAGCTTTTGTCACTTCTTAAAAGAATCGTATAAAATGAGGGATGCTGTGAAATGAAAGCCATTTTTTAGACAAAAAAAAAGAAACATAATTACAGTTTTCCTTTTTTTATGACCCACAAGAGGAGCATGATGCCCTTAATTTTGTGCAGAATGCATTTTTTATCTGTTTTCCTTGTCATCTTGGGGAGTTCTGGTCTGCAGTCTGCCGTGCAGAAAAGTAAGCAAGCACCAAAGATGATATCAAGAGCTCGAAATCTGACAGTCAATTTAAAGCATTTTCTTTCTTCTTTTCATTATATGTGCATGGTACAGAAACACCTCAGACCTACGCAGAACACGAGCTTTGAGTCACATTTAATTATCTGGTATGAACTTTACCTAATTTATTAAACATTTCTACTTTTAACCAATGTTAATCTTTAATTTGGAGCTGTTCTGACCAAAAATACTTCATTATTCTATATTTTAAAAGAACATGGCATATTGAGTCACCTCCTTTAAGAAATGGTACTGTTGCATGTCAAGTCTGTCACCTCCAAGGATTTTTCTTTGCAGAAAATATTAGAAACAAAATGAAAGAACCATGTAAAGTTTTTATATAAACTAGTTCAAACATGACTGACAAAATGCAGGAGAGCTTCAGGGGCACAAATGCTGATCTCTATCAGCAGGTTTGGGGCTAGCTTTTCATTCTCAGGTAACATCTGTGTGGTGACCTGCAAACGCTGCTGGGATGATAAATTAGAAGCATGTCGGATGTGTAATTCACTTTCAGGCAATTAAAAGATTCACGGACTGAGAGCGAGATATTGATGCCCGCTGGGATTTATCAGGTAAGCCGAGATAGTGACAATGATGAAAGTCAGTTTTTTGGGTCACGGTTAAGAAGCAAATAGTAGCACTTTAAATGAACAAAAACAGCAGTTCAGTCATGCATCTTCATCCTCTTAATAAGCCGGATTTTTGCTGCAGTCTCAGCCATGCTCTGATTCCACCTAATTTCCTCTTTATGCTGCTGCTGTGTTCAGATGATCACCTGTTTGTTTTGCAGAACATCATCTATAAGACCCCTGCAAGATCCCACTGGCACATTTGAAGCTTTGGGTAATTAATTCACACCATTGTGGTGTATTTGTAATGTGCACACAGCCCCTCTCTCACTCTGAACATGCAAATCAATCCTGTAACACCTTCAACTGAAAAGACATCCGCTCTCTTCATTTGCAACTCCAGTTAGAGAGAGCTTGACCGTAAGTCCCGCAGGATCTCATTTTGCAGTCGGGAGATGGAGATGCTCTATAATCCCCTCACACAGGGGGGGTCTGAGGGGAAACAGAATGGATCCTGAGGTCCTGGAGTTACCTAAATAATCCTGGAACTGAAACTCAACCCCATGCGCTGTAAAAACAGGCTCTGAAGCTACGTTCACAGCGCCCTTAGCAACGGGTGTTCAAGCAACCACTCAATTCAATCAGAAGTTTATGTAAACGCACATTTTGGGCTTCCGCGTTCAAACTTATGTTCACGCGCCGCTACGTAAACCATGTTTAGCTTCAACAAATCAGGGACTCTGATAGTGAAGTATGGAGAGTGTCCCCTTTAAGTCACAGAAATGCCAACCATTTGAAAATTGACCATAGAAAATTAATAAATAATTGGAGTTTGTGCCCTCTCGGTATTTTATGACACCAAGTTTTTTATTTACCGGAATAGAGCAGTGAAAGAAAAAGGTAGGAGTAAGATTTGCACCACTTCAACATTTCGCACTAAGCCTCTTCCAACTGTAGGTGGCGGCACGTGCAGCAGTGAACAGAAAGAAAAGAAGAAGAGGAAGTCACTTACCGCGTTCCTGAAATACTCATCACATGCCCCGTAAAAGTAGCTTGAGAAATAAGTCAAAATGTTTTGCCCCAATAAATAAGTGCAAAAACATCCAATCTGCTAATGGGTTCTGCTGCATACACACTGAATGCAATTTGAGTATCAAATTTGCGTCTGCTGCCTCTCTCTTAATTTACTTCTCAATGCCTTCACCCCCTGGCTGTGGTGTAACTGCCAATGTTTTTCTGGATTTCATTCGTTGCTGCTTGCTTATTCTGCCGTAGCCCAGGCAGCGGAGCTAGCTAGCTAGCAAAGCCGACAATCGGGTAGCTGCTAGCATAGCGGGTGCAATCGTTTCAGTTCCATGGGTCCTGTGACAGGCTGGCGATCTGTCCAGGGTATGTCCTGCCTTCCCCGGACATTAACTGGGACAGATTCTGGCAACCCCACAGCCCAGCAAGTTTATAAAATAGATGGAAATTTAGGGGGAAAATCCTAGCACTGAGCAGCCATATTGGATGTATTTTTCTAAACTTTGATCAACTCAATGAAAACGTCCCATGCCCAAAATTCTTAATTGGTTGATGCACCTTACACCCAAATCGCACGGCAAGACCTAAGATCGCATCTGTACATTGACTTAACATTGAAACTTGACGCCCCTGTTGCATGAATCGCATCCGGTGTGAATGCTCCATAACAAAAGTAATCAAGAATTCTTATTTTAAGAAAATGTTTCTAGTCACTATTGACTTTTAGTCATTCGAAACAAGAGCCTTTTCACTTTCTTAAATTCAGATTTTTATTGTGTGTGTTCTGCTGCAGTTCAGCGCACATTTTAAAATCTTTAACTCAACGTGAATGACGCTGAAGAAGCACCACTCCACCTGCAAAATCTGTTCAAATCCATCTCAAAATCAATTTAAAAGAGAAAAAACACAAATAAAATTGCAAACAGTTTTTTTTTTTTACTTCTTTTCTCAGTTGTATATTAAAAAACTCAATTACTCAGCTTCTTTCTGCATTTCCTGTGACACCCTGAGCTCTCATCTTCAAAGGGACTCACTGGTGTTAACTTCAGACGAAAAAATAAAAGGTTTTTTTTTTTTAACGTCAAAGGATCTTTTTATGTCGCATTCAGCTGACATCAGTGCCACTCATGTAAACCTCTACTGCGTGGAGGATCCCGAGAATTATTTTTTTTAAATCAGCTTTAAAGCCTAAAATCTCCTTTCACCAGAGGCAACAGCAAGTGTCAGAGTGAGATGTGGAGAAATGATTTTCCCTTCGTATGCGAGTCAACTTGTCATAAACTCTTATCTTTTTTTTCATCCTTGTCATCCAGCACCTGCTTAATTCAGGCTGTATGATTTGTTCCTTTAATAATGTGCAAATACATTGAAAGCGATAGATCTTATGCTAACATTTGTATTTATCACCACTTTGGCATGAATGTTTAATGCTTGCATGTTGAGAGTAAGTAGATATCTGTGCATATCTGCAGGAAGCAGTTTATTTTACATAAATAAGAAGGTTTATAGGCAGCTATGTTCCTTTTTGCATTTATTGGCCCTGTAAAAGGTCACTCTGCTCCATAGTTTCAGTTTGTGAAAGACCCACACTAATGAAAATTGTGTTTTTGGTGTTTTTCTCATGATGGAGAACATATATTAAGAAAATTAAGCTTAAAATTGCATTCCTGAGTATTCCTTTATTCAAATTGTTGTGAACAAGGAGCAGATAAAATTAAAAAGCATTTGGAAAAAGCTTGTAGGAGTGATGTAGAAACTACAGTCAGAAAGGAGTGAAACTTCCTGCTTTACTCCACAATACCTCCACTTGCAATTGAATAGACGACTAGATCCATGTAGGTTTTAGTTTTCTTCGTCGAGCTGTTATCCGGCTCAAAACTGTATGGCTGGGTATCTCACCATTTTTATAATAAATTAAATATAAAATAAAATAAAATATAATTATGATTCAGCGAAATATCATGATACTTTATTTGGGGATACTTTTATTGATTTAAAATGCTCGGAAGGCGATATTTATAAGCAAAAATGTCGTTCAGTATCTAACCTTTGTTTTCAATCCTGTATCTATAAAGAAAGCAGCTGTTTAAACACTGTTCAGACAGGTGAATCCTTTTAGTTCACACACATTTAGCAGTGTTAAAAATAAACAACATTTAATTTTTTCAACCATAGATATGGAACATTATTGGTTAAGACGCATTTAACCTTTTAATCTTATATTGAAAAATGTTTTGTTGTGAGAATTAGATGTTGAGTGTTGGGAAAAAAAATATTTCTTAAAATGCAAAAAGAGAAGCACCATGAATTTGCTTGGTTAAAAGCAACTTGTAAATGAAATACAGTTGTGTTTTAAGATGATATTCAGTTAACATTTTTTCTAAGCCACAATTAAAAAAAAAATATTGTCTCCGATACTGTCTTGAGATATATATCGCGATACGCACCGTATTGGAACATGTGTATCGCGACACATACTGTGTTGTCAGACTCTTGCCAATACACCCCCCTTAGTGTAACTAAAGGGATGATGGGAAGTCAGCACCAACGGTCCCACTAATGAACTGTTGAAACTGGTATGTCCTGGAAAATGGCAGGTTTATTGATTTTGGCTAAAAAATTGCATTAATAATAAAAAACGTAGAATATATTGCAAGATAATAAGACTGTGAGTTTTAACTCTTTTGACCACTCTCTCTTTTCTGCCTGATCAGGTTTTTTTTTTTCTTCCTCAAAAAACTGGTTCACTTCCAAGTCTGTTTCTGCTCATTTATGTCATGTAGTAGTGACATGGAAGGTCAAAAGATAATCAGGTAATCTGCCTCCACAGCAGTTCTTGGTTCCCTATCATATGCATCATGTCCATCTTTAGATCACGTCTTTTCTGGGAGGCGATGCAGTAATTTAATCATGTGGATCGCAGTCTGAGGTTAGTACATGAAAGGGCCTCACTGGCCAGTAAATGAAGGACTTTTTGATCACCTGCTGAGCAAAATGTTGTTGTGAACCTTCCGCGACCCGTCTGTGAGCGTCAGCCTGCACATTTGCACTCCAGCTGAGCTGTAAATCTTCTGTGACTCTTCCAGCGATTCCCATTGTTTTTTTTCAGGTCTAATTACCTTAATTGCTAAAATGCAATTCTCCAGCGCCGATAATCAACTGTAATAACTTCAGTGTATCTGCTAATCCTTTTACCAGCTGCAGTATTTGCTGTTTTTATTCCATTTTCAAATTCATACAAAGACAAATTAATTAGTGTTAGATCAAAGACCTCTCCCTTTCCATAAGCGGGAAATGTTGGTACGCGTTAATGAAGGAAAGAAAGGCAACCGCGGTGCTCCCCGTCCTCTGCGGTGACACCGCCAGTCCCCCACCCCCCACACCACCAGGGACACATTCAACCAGTGCGCCTTAAATCCCCACAGTGTGAGATAAGACGTGCATGTGAAGGAGAGAGATGGAGAGAGATGTTCCTAATGACAAGTGTAGGAGAGCTGAGGCGGTTGAGAAAGCCTCACTTCAAAGGAGCAAATGAGAGACAGAGCGATGTCAAACACAGGCAGGCGTAATGTGTCAGAACAGAGAGCAGGCTGAGGGCGTCTGTGGGAGCAGAATATAAAGGCTCCAGGTTTAAGCTGCAGCCCTCAAACGCTGTCGGGGAGACATCTGAGCGCTTCCGTCCAGATACACTGTACTATTCAAAGACTCACCTTTTGAAGCCCTCGGCCCTTTGTTTTTGATGTATAATTAAGAAAACTGCAGGAGAATGTTGGGTGTTGCAGTGCGCCCGACTGTATTTTGATTACTAATAATGAGGCTGGCCTCCGGCTATGTGGAACGACGTGCATGATGATGCGCTTCACGCAAATCTGATCAAAGCTCCTCAACATGGAAGGTGAAGACTTTTATTAGAAATTGGAGTGGTCAAAAATAACCAAAAAAAACTCAGAATGCTTAGGGAGTTCATGAGTATGATTTTAGAAATTCATCATATGCACTGAAAGACCCGTTTTTCTGCTTTATAATATCTGTGAAGACTCATTTGTTCAGGATGGTTCCATAACAGAAAAAGTTTTAAAAGGTCATCCTAGTTTTTAAAGTTACACAGTGAAGGCTTGTATTAGTTTAAAAAGCTCCTGTATGTTGTAAACCAGTCTATTTTCCTGTTCTTTGTTTTTCTAACAATTTTTTGTTTCTTGTTAACTTGTCACAAATGCCCTTATGAGTGGATGGAATCGGTCTCAAATCTGTATGGGAGTATCAAAGCTGTAAGCAACAAATGTCTTGCACATTTTTTTCTTTGGAAGGTTATATCTTCCTTTTTCAGGGTGTCCCTTACTTATGGTAAATTTACACCGGACGCGATTTGTGCGTCAACTTTTTGACGCGTGCCAAATTTACTGCTAGACGCCGAGGCGCAACAAAAATTTATCTGGACTTTATTTGTTGCCAGGTCATGGAAAACATGGATGATGTTGAGCGAATAGCTTGAGTTTATATGTTTTAGAGCTCTACAGAAGCGCTGAAAAACAGGTCGCTGACTCTGTGTTCACCAGATCCTTTAGGGTCTCTCCCGGTGCGGTGTACTTCACTCTTTCAGCAGGACCTGCTCCTGGATTACAGCTATTTTAAATGTTACTCCCATCTCTCTGTGGCCCAGTTTGAGCATTAAGCTGAGAGTAATTAATATTGTCTTGATGAAAATAAAAACATCATAACCCCATGGAGCTGGAGTAATGGTGCCTGCTGTAACGGCACTCGTCTGCCATGCAGCCAATCGCTGGTGGGCCAGCATAGCTAGCTCCATTGCCTAGGAACGAGCGGTCTGGGCAGTGTCCCAGCTAGCTCTACGAGACTTTGGGTGGCAGCGGACTTTTCCCGCTATGCCAACCCCTGCACCCTGGGTAGCGGAGCTCGCTAGCGAACGACCAGTTCACCGAGCAGCTGGCTAGCATAGCAGGTGCAATCGCTCCAGCTCCATGGGGTCTGACATGCTGGCGACCTTTTCAGGGTTTATTCCCGCCTTCGCCCGACAGTATATGGAACAATCTTCAGAGCATGCCAGAGCGGGATATGTCGGAAAACATGCAGGATTGTAGCCCCTGTATCTCCCCATCCCTGATCTAGTCAGTGAAAATGTCACATGTCCAAGGCTGAGCCCCTGATTGGTTGGCGCGCTGCGTCAAACTCGACTCACTGCGCCCGATGCTTAAATCATGCTGCAAGACCTCAGATCATGTTTGTATATTGACTTAACATTAAAACTCGATCCCCCTGATGGGCGAATCACATCCAGAGTAAATGCTGCATAAAGGTGCAACTGTACTCCACTTAAGATACGGCCGCTCCTGTCTATGACCCTCTTTGGGCCTCGATGACCCCAAAATCAACAGCAGCCAAACAGGTCAACCCTAGTATGGGTGCATCTGGGTAAAACTTTAACTAACATAATCACAAGAGAACGCCGCACATCTGTTATTGACTCTCCTTCAATTGGCTCGTAGTCTTTAATGCACAGAAACTTTTGAACAATTCTGCGGATTTAGGTGAAATTAACTCTTGTTTTTCTTTACATCAAAGCAGGGGTTTCAAATTAAAATGAGCCAATATTTAAGTTTGAGTTAAAAAACAACATCAATTCAAAAAACACTGTTTTAATTTTGATAAACAAATTCAAATTGTAAATAATTTTACTTCTTGTTCTAGTTTAAGCATGTTATGAACTAAGAATCAAAAACATTGGAACAGCTTCTGTGCTCATATCCTATTAGAACAGATACAGACATTAACATTAGTTTGAAATTACTGAACCCACATGCAATCCTTCAGTTTATTCAAAGTTTCTCCCTTTTGATTTTGCAACTCAAATGACATGATCAAAAAGCTTTTCTCATTTCCTATTTATCTCTTAGATTTTTTAGAAGATGCACTGTCCCTCTTCTTCTGCAACCTATTAACTTCTTTCCTTGTTGGGTCTTCACATTGCTCGCTCCTGAACGGATCACCGTGTCGGTTTAGTGTTTTTTTTCAATAATTTCTTAATCAGAAAATTGCTTATAATAAGTAGACATGAAGGGGAGTTAAAATACAGAATTAAAAAAAATTAGTAACCAAATGGCAAAACGGTCTTTTTATGTGAAATCAAGTGGCTATTGTAAAACAAAGCAGACTTCTCCCCACACTGCGCTGATATCTCCCAGAACTGTGCTGGCTCTGTCTGTTATCACAGGTGGAGGGTGTGAGGGGGAAGCTGTTGTGGTATCATGCTCTGAAACAAACCCAGATTTAGCAGATCTGGATATTTGGACCATAATTATTGTAATTGTACAGAAAGACACTTGGCTCAAAAAGCAACTTGTCCTTGAAGGAAAGCTACAGACTCCAATCAGAGCAGATTAGTGGTTATGCAGATTTTCTCATGTCTTTCAGAGGGGCGTTCTCCCTCAAAGCCAGGTGAAATCAGCCCTCCCCACTTAACTGTGATATACGTGATTAGTCTGCCGAACACCCCCACGATGCTGTGGAGTCACAGATGTTTTCTGCGCAGCCGATGATCCGGAGCACTGGAATGGGGATTCCTGGAGTGAGACAATTAGGAAGAGACATTGGAGGAATCGGCAGCAGACAGTTGGCAGGCTGGAGCTCTCCGAGCCGGGCTCCTACATCGGGAGACAGCTCCTTCAGAAGGGAGGAGGTGAGCAGCACCAGTTCATTTCCATAAAAAAAAAAAAGTTACGTGATTGGGCATTTCCTCATCCAACTGCAAAGCAGACAGGTGCAGAGCAGAAATGAGGCCTTCACATGGTGACAGGAATAAAGACCCACCAAAAAAACCCCTAAAAATTCTGTGTGTTTTTGTTCCCCTCTAGATTAGAAGAGCTGCAGAACATCGTTCCAGTTTTAGCCACTTTGATAAATATCTCAAACCGAACGCTCTTTTCTGAGCCGAACACACAGCCGGCACTGCATTGATAAAATGATGATCTCCCTGATGATGGAGATACTATCTGCTTTGGAAAACACAGCAGAGAAGTCTTATAGTGCTGAGTAACACCATGAAAAGGAAGCAGGTTTTTCTTAGATTCTCATTTTTGCATAAAATTTGAGATTTAGGCCATGCCAGCAAAGTCGAGCGCACTTTTTCTTTTCCTGCAGTTGTTTTGTTTTTCTCAGAGATTGTAGACACTTACCTCACAGATCCTCTCTCTACACTGGGAGTACGGTTTACTTTGAAATTCATTGATTATCCTCTGCTTTTGGCAAGGGAAGGAAGGCAGGCCTACAACCTGACAACGCTTCCAACGCTAGGAGAGATTTTACAACAAAGGCAGAGGAGGAAGGCTTTTCTTTTTACTCCTTTCAGTTGCTGTGTCATTCATTGTATTTACTCACAGAGCACAACTCCGCTCAGTGAGCCGCTTGCAGTATAGATGGAAAATGTTAACTGTAGGTTGCCTAGATGTTGTCCCACCCTACCCTCTGGTGATTAGCTGGATCTGGGGATTCCAAATTCAGAAAAGAAAGAAAATTGTAAAACGAGCAGGTTGGTAGATTTTGAAGACTAGGGTTGGGAAGCGGGCTGCATGGTGGTGTAGTGGTTACCACTCTCACCTTACAGCGAGAAGGCCCTGGTTTAAGTTCTGGCTAGGACCTTTCTGTGTGGAGTTTGCTTCTTCTCTGGATGGATGGATGGATGGAACAAACGAACTATGAGATATCCCATTTGTGTTTTGTCTTGTATTACATGGACACACCCTTTGCAGCCAAAGCGGAGTCTACAAAGGCTTTCCACATAGTTAAGGAGAGCATTTCTGGAATTGTTTGACCAAGTTTCCAGTAGTACTTTTTGTGAGTTTAGACTTTAGTTAAGAAAGTCTGAGTCACTGTCTTTGCTCTAATCCCTTCCAAATGGGTTCTATCAGGTTGAGGTCTAGGGCTCCATGCAAGCTTGTCAACTTTTCCACTCAAAGATTTTCATGTATTTCTTTAGTAATGTTGGTTTTCACTGTGGTGCACTCAAAACAACCCAAAACGTTGCACTGTTGAAACATAGAATAGTGCAAATTTACTATGTGCTGAATAAATCCATTTTAAATGGAACTAAGGGGTTCCACGACACTCCTCCCATTCACCACTCATTCAAACTGGACAATTCAATTCAATTTATTTATATATCCCAATATCACATTCATTGGGTTTCATACTGGTAATTGTACAAAAGCAGAAAACCAGTAATGTTCTCATGTCAATCAGATTCGTCCATCTGATTTTTTAGAGGAGAAGCACAGTGGGATGTGCTTTGAAGCTTTAAAGGGATGTAACAAATTACTGAGTTAATCAATAAAAGATTTATACTCCTACAATCCAACCAAATCAATCTGTCTGAGTTGTAATTGAATCAGCCTATGCCAATATAAAATGAAACTAAAATGTCATCCATTCTTGTTTGCTTGTTTGTTTGTTCACATATTTAATTGACACTTGACTATTTTGCAAGAAATACAAGGAACTGGGAAAACTTTACCTGCACTGTTCAGTACCAGGTATTATCTGAGTCACTCTGGTTGAATGTTCGGCTGAAGATTTCAGGTCAGTAAATCGGATCCTTCACAATGAACCAAAATCACTATGAATTGTCAATCACAGATCATGATATGAATTGAAGCGTTAAAATGAATCGTTACACTCCTTGTGCTTTGCATTGGATTTGTGCAGCTGTTAAAAAAAAAAAAAAAAACTAGCATTCAGTCTGTGTGGAAATTTTACAATTCGTTTTGTTGGTCAGGTGCATCTTTTCACTGTACCCCACTGGAATTCATACCTGGATCAACTAATGTATCCACCTGTGGCGATAGAAGTGATTGGAACATCTGAATTCAATTATTTGGATGGATAAGCTGAAATGTTTGGCAACATTCTGTATATCATTTCATGAAAGCAGACATGCAAGTGCATTTTTTTTAATCAGTGTTATAAAATATCAAGTTCTCCAAGAAAACCACATTCCATTTCCGATGTTTTCAGTTGACTCTGCAGAGTAACTCATTACCGTCTCCCTCTGAAGGCTTTGCCCGGAACTAAAGGGAATGATTAAAAAAGGCCCACGCTGGCTGGAGAGCTTGTGATTCTGCAGTTGTCCAAGACTTTAATCAGCTTCTAATTGAAAACTTATAATGAGGTTAAACCAAGCTTAGCTAAAGCACCCCAACCAGACTGTTTGCATCCCAGGGCATTTGATTTCTGACACAAACAAACCTTGTGAAAACAGATCTTTAGGAGCCACTCTGGTTCAGATTCTTTTTCATCAGGCCTAAAATGAAGTGACATGAAATCCAAACTGAATGAAGCACATCAATTTGTATTTCTGTTCTGCTGCCTGTGTAATTAGTTAGAGTTCGTTTAGACCGGCAGAGGAAATGGAGGAAAAACAATGCATACATATTACATTAGGGAGCAGGCGGCTGAGGAGGAGCATCATGAATCAAAGATCCGTAAACACCGCTCAAAATGTTAATTCACCGCTCGTGCTCAAAGCTCTGGACACTTGTAATGAGAAATTTATTTTTGCAGGGGGTTTCTACAAAACGGCGAAAGATCCGGAGCCAGATACATTTTAAATAATTCTTAACAGCTGCACAAATGTAGGATTTTGCTCCCTTTTAATCTGGGATTCTTTTCCCAGCAGAAACAAAAGTTGAGCTATGTGACGGCTAATGCTTTGGTTATTTTTCCTCCTGATTCAGCCGCTTGGTCTTCTCTAAATATGTCACTTCTTGATTCATGAAGTAGACTATTCGTCAGGGGAGACAAAAAGACGATCAAAAATCCCTGCAATGTGCATATGTGCATTAAATGCACACACAGCAGATGATTGTCATGGTCAATTAGCTTCCAATGAGGATTATTTTCCATGTCAGCGATTCTCCATTTTTTTTCTTCTTCCAGGAAATAGCTTCTGTCATTTACCCCCCTGCAGTTCGACAATGTAAACACTGAGGGTTAAACATGGTTTTTGAAGTAAGTTTGCTACGACTAACTCATGTACAGAAATCAAAAAGAGAAGATGGAGGGTGAAAAAGAGTGGTTTTTTGCTGTAGCTCCTCCCACATTCGCCTCTGAGTTAGGCAGGACTGTTGGAGTAGAGCAGGGGTACAACTTGGGGCATGTGTGCCACAGTTGGTACGCAGAGGGAAAGCCAGCGGCATGTCGGGTGAGACAACAGTAAGCACTTGATCTGTCATTTCTTTGAGTGACGATCTCTTCTCAAAATGGGTCTTTCTCCCCCTAAGAGGTCATAAGAAAAGTGTCCATTCACACAGTGCTGTTACTGTGACCCCGTCCCCGTCAGCACAAAGCTGATCTGCGAGCTGTTCCACACATTTATAACCATATAGCCGTTTTTTTTTTTT
>NC_050512.1:14428804-14439222 GCF_002922805.2 Oryzias melastigma
TTTTTATGTTTTCATATTTTTGATGTTGCACCGGCTGACATTTATGAAGTTGAATGATAACCACTTAAGTCTTAAAAGAAATCGAATTTATGAATTTGAAAATAGTACCTTAAAAAGCCTTTAAAAAGTCTTGAATTTTTATATCTGAGCCTTAAAAATTGTGCTGCTTCAAGGTTCTTGTGTTCACTTCCCAGGGCGGCAATGAGCTAAAAAATCCAGTTTGGGTTCTTAGGCAAGACATCCATGCTGGGTCTTCCTGTCCCTTTAAAATACAGGGTTGTGTTGGGAAGAGAATTCGACATAAAAACTCCGCCGAACCATCTGTGTGAATCAGTGAAAACTAATTCACTTAACAGGGAATATCAGCAATTAGTGTTTGCATTATAGCTGATGATGGCACAGTTGTCAAGGAGAGAACAAACGTTGCAGACTCCTTGCATAGAGTAAGCCCACACTCACTTCCCGTCATCCTTTTTTGGCTCACAGCCCCTTATAACACCAGCACAACATCACTGGTGCAACAACAATGGAGCAATATTGGAGCTATCAGTTTTGACAGTTTTGGGTCAGATGCCGGATCGGACAAGGAAAATGAAAAACTATTTGTCTGGAAGTGAAAAGGTCACAAAACATGTTAAAAACACCAAAAAGACTATTTTCATTTTCATTTGGGACTTTATATGTTCAGATCCTGATGAGGAGAGAGCAGATTTTTTTACTGGGAGTTAAAAAAACAAACCCAACTCATTATTGTACAAATGTGCAGCACGAGAGACAAATAAATGTTAGCTTCAGTTCCTATTAACTCACGGGACTCCCCACCACGCAGGCAATACAGATTCATTATGTTTTGCTTGTACTCTTTCCAGATTTTGGTGAATAATTACTTGTCTCTCCCTGATTTTCCAGAAAAAAAACATCTCCAAACATCCTTCTGAGCATTCTGCAGGAGAGGATGAGAAGGGAGAGAAAAGAGAGAGATGTAAACTATCACAAATCCAAATTAACCTAATCCCCGTAATTCTCCCATGCAGCAATTCAGTTGTGTCATATCACTGCATTGTGGAGGAAATGTTCAAAGACTCTCGTCTCCATTACGCTTCAGTTGTTAGCCAGCAAGCGATGCAGAACAAGGGAATCATCATAATGAGCCGATAACAGAACTCGGCATGGTCCGAAATGAGAAACTGTCATTTCTCGGAGCACTTCCCTCGATGAGGAAAAAAAGAAAAAAAAAACTTCAAATAAAGAAAACACTGTTTAGCAGTCCTTCGATCATTTCCAGCTAACTGCCCATGCAGAGTGGGTTTGGAGCTCAGACCTCTACATCATTCATGCCTCGCCATGAATTAAACATGGCCGCACTCTCCAGTGATGGGAGTTTCAGAAATGTTCCTGACACTTGTTCTCACAAGTTTATTTGTTTGTGGAATGGGGGGCAACAGCAGATCATTTCCATGATGTAAATAATCCAAATTGGAGGTGAAGTCGGCTTTGCTGTTTGTCACTTTGTTCATCATGTCACTGTCTTTTGGAATCATATAGATGGACGAATATAAGACTTAAAAAAAACAGTTCTGTTTCTTTGCACCTCAGTTCTTCGAATCCCAGTTTTTATTTATGTCATCAGGTCACAGGTTCTCTGCATGTCCACCTGCTGCCTGTCAGCAAACCCCAAAAAGGAAGCAATCTTCTTAACTGTTGGATCCTAGAGTAAAAGGCTGCTGTAAAAAAATGTCTAATTTAATTCTCAACTAAAGCTATCATTAGGCTGATTGGATTACTTTGTCATTTTTTTCTGTTTGTTTTTTTCATGTCTACGCAAATTGAAAATCTCAGATGGTTAATGATCACTTAATTGCTGCAGAGACTGTTTTCTACAGTGGCAAGCTGCAAGTAACATGATAGTGTAATTTCTTTTCCTCTTTTATTTTTTTATTTACTCTTACATAATAATCATTCTAAAAATACTGTCCACTGCAAAAAAAAAAAACAGTTTTCTGTTTCAGGAACTCGTGAAGCCTCACACACTGAACTCAAGTTGGACTTTCTGAGCTATAAAAAGCAATAAAAACACAAGCTTGCTTACGGTAGTCTTCTTGCACTTTTTGCAGTGTTGTGTTCAAAGTTCAACGTATTGTAAAAAATGCCTACTACTTACACGAGGCAACACAAGTGTTCACTTTTCTTGAGACTTGTAAATACTTCACGTTTGCTTTATCTTTACTTTCACTCTCAGGTCTAACAAACAATTTACACTTATTAGTTTCCTATTGTTGTGTTTCATTTGTGGTGGTGCAGAAACGTCAGTCGCGTGTCAGGAGGGGAGGAGTAAGCTGATCATTTGATGGCTTCATTGAGGTGTGGCTCATATTCTAACTGGTTGTAATATGTGTGTCCATTCGGATGTGGTATCCAATCAATGATGTTTGCCCCCCTACTTCTAGGTCTTATCACGTGGCCTAACAAGGTTTATTCTGCTTCTCTTTTGAAAGATTCCCAGACTAAACCAGTCCTTCAAAAATTATAGTAGGCACTTGTTTTCATTAAAGTTTGCTTTATCAAAATTGAATCACATAAAAAGGATTAAATGTTGTAATAGAAGCAACATGTATACAAATCAGAAAGAAGGTTCACCACACCATCAACTGCAGGAGCTGCCTCTAGTTTTACAAAATAAAACTTCCTTCAGAATCAGAAAATAGTTTTTACAGCTCATATTCCAATCACCAACTGAATCGAGATCTTCCTAATGAACAGATCGGGGCTGTGGAGACTTTTTTCTTCATACTTTATTTCATCTGCTGTCCTTTTGTGTGATGCTGTGATGCTTTCTCTATAATTTAGCAATATTTTTTTCTTGTGTACTCTCTTTTCACACACCAGTTGTATCCAAATCACTGCCTCCCATAAAGTATTCAGAAGTCTAGTTATGTTTTTTTTTTTTTTTTGCTCCCTGGAGTTTGTTTGCTTTCCATCACAGTTTAGTTCCTGCTGTGTCCACGTTTGACTGCAACACGCTTCATCGTGGT
Source organism: Oryzias melastigma (assembly GCF_002922805.2). Classification (NCBI taxonomy): domain Eukaryota; kingdom Metazoa; phylum Chordata; class Actinopteri; order Beloniformes; family Adrianichthyidae; genus Oryzias; species Oryzias melastigma. Next base: position 14,431,837 of record NC_050512.1, read on the forward strand.
AAAGGAATAAATAAATCTAATGAGGGGGGAAATCTGCTCATTCTTTTATTCTAAGCTGACTTTTTTCATGCACATCAAATTGCCAAATTTTGACTTGTACTAAATCAGCTCCAGATTGTGACTTCTATCAACTTCTCAGCAGCAGGGATCTAGAGTTTCATTTTTTATGCAAATTAAAAGAAAAATGAAACTTTTTACTGTTCTGAGTGTTTTTTTTTTTTTTAGATCGATGCAGTTGCTTAGCTGCAGCACCTTCTTCACTGTTATGTGCATTTGCAGAAGCTCTTCACTTAACCTTTATGTGTTCGTTGAAGCAAACATTTACGCGATCTCTGACTGCGATTCTTTAAGTTTGACAGCTCTCGAGTCAGTGTTTGCTGCTTCATTATTCCTGTTGTTTTGTTTGTCTGGTGCCGACCTTTAATTTGTCTAAACCAGAGTAATATCCTGTCTAAAACCACAGGATGTGTCCTCAGACGTGGTTATTCCAGCTGCTCCTCGCTTGGACTTAAATGCCCATTTAATAACCTGTTATCAACTAAAGCATATTAATGGCTGCGGCGCTCATCCATCTCAGGTGATAATTTAACCAGACAGGACTTTTATTGTTAATTTGGCTGCTCCTGCAGCTTTTTGGTTCCACAATTTGGCTCTAAATAAGTTAATTTTCTTTAAACTTTGCTCACAGACTTGATTTGACCCCGACAGACTACTCTTTTATCTGGGTTCCTTTTCTTACTGATGAAGTAATAAATATCACACAGAGCTGCTGAATGCTGTGCAGTTTGTCCGTGCGCCTCAACATGGATGCCTTCCAAATTAAAAGCTTCCAAGAATGCATCCGCAGGTGCCAGACTGTGTTTCCAGACAGGTCATTCCCAGTCTGTGTGGCGTCTTCATTTATTTTTTTCCCCTCTGTTTTTGTCTTTGTGTGCCACTCCCCTTCTTTTTGCAGGTCCGTCTGCTGACCTGACTGACAGGTAATTACCAGACAGGTGACAGCAGCCTATTCTAGGAGCTGAGAAGGTCATCAGGGTGTGTTTTTGGGTGTGCGGTACTCCTGCGCTGGCTGAACTTTTCTTTTCGGAGGCTTTTTTCCCCCTGATGAGACAGCAGTGGGTGGTAACAGCTCAGAGCTTTCAGCAGCGGCTTTGTGGAGGAGCGCGCTGCTGTCAGAGCTGCTGCCATCTACATCTGCCCCAATCATCTTTGATCTTGTGACTGAAAGGCAGGCAGGGTAAAGGCTTGTTTTCTGTTCCAACCATTGTTCTAGCAGTTGTACAGGTGGATATGATCTTTGATGATATTAAAGCCTCAAAACTGTATAAATTAGGAGGGGAAAAAAAGGTAATTTCATGCAGAACAGTCGACTGCATAGCTTGAAGGGAAAGCAAAGTTTAGTCATTTATTTTTCTGAACAAGTTAGAGAAGAATTAAAAAAAAAAAAGCTGTAGAAGTAGAGCTTCAAAGTAAACTCATGAATATTAGGACAGCATTAGAAGTGTCTGTGGAATAAAAATGGCAAATGTGCTCACATTGTCTGCAGTTTCTGCTCAAACTACCAAATGTGTGGAGATCCAACACTGATCCAACACTTCTTTGTTCTGTAATCTACCTTCTCTAAAATAGAATATCTATTAATTAAGTGCATCTTTACTGTCACACTTAAATTTTAGAATTTCCACTTTTATTACTAAGTTTATGTTGCTTTATCTTGGTTTTTTTCCAAAAATTAGAAAAGAATAATCTAAGAAAGTTACAGCTTTTACCACACACCACAAAGAGTTTCTCTGAAGAGTTTCTATTATAAACATCATAAGTGAGAAAGGTGTTCTGCTTCTAATACTTTCAAACTCGTCTCTTAAATGCCAGCAGTGGACCACATCATCTGAGGTGCTGCTTCTTCTCTTTCATGAACCTTTGGAGATATACCTGACATTTACTTCACGTCTCCTCATTGGATGGAGCCACAGAGCATATATGCAAAATCAACAATTTTACCAGGTAAAAAAATAAATATTTACTGAGATAGGAAAATAACATGTCGTATGTCTTTGTGTTCTCATATAATTTTAATATTCCAGCCTTCAAGTCTGATGTTTGTGTGTGTTTACGTCTCCATAATATCAGGGGTTTTTGTTTCCAGGCCTTCTGTCTTCCTAATTGGAGTAATTGTTGTCTGTGTGGTCTGGTCAGGTTCCTGCCAGCAGTTACCCCTCATTTATCTTATCCATTGAATTAACACATTAAAACAGCATCCTGCAGCCACGTTTGACGTTCAAAGACTTATTAGCCGCTCACTTGGCATTTGTGCCTCAGCTGTGGGAGAGACACCGAGACTAACAAGTGCAGGAAGCCAGAAACGAATCTTTTAAGGATCCACTGAGTAATGTTTGGAAAGGTCCAGTTAACATCAAAACATGTCTGAGCTCTTCCTGGAATAGAGAAGTCACATGTTGAAGTGATGCTGTCTGTCTGAGTAACACCCTCTTGCTATTTTCAAGGCACGTTGAGAAAGTTGTGTCTCTTCTACTCTGATTGCAGATTTGGACCTTGGTTGCATAAGTCTGTGCAGTCTTTATTTAGCTTGAGAAGGCTCTCATTTGTGGTGCAGCATAAATGATGCAGGGCACTGAGTGACGCACGTATACACAAAAGCAGTGGAAAGGTTTCCCACAGTGAGAGCCACTTTGGGCATAAATAGTCATGGCCATGCAGGCGGCGGGTCTGAGTCACAGGATGGACAGTGCGAACTGCACTTGCATGTCCTGTCTTCCTGCTGCAAGTGGATCAAGATGAAAATTTCAAGACTTCATTTGGGGATGAAACATCGTTCTGAGGGAAATGGGACTCCTGAGCAGACAAAAACATGAGGGTGTGGTTGGGCTGAACGGCTACGGAGAAACACCACAGAACATTCTGGAAACTGCTCCCGACTGCAACCACGCCGCCACAGAGAGCCATCATTTACCAATAAGACGCTCCCCTTTTGCACCAGCTAACTTTAATTTGTAATCCCACAAATGCTGACGGCACTATTATCATCCTAAAAACGACTTCCCCCTTTCTCTGTCTGCTGAAGCAAAAGCTTGCACAGTCTCTGCCTCTGGGCTCACAATCTGCATCTGAACGTGGACATAAAATAACTTCCATCAAAAAACATTCTGTGTCCTGCTTGATATGCACAGACTGCTCTCATATAGGCTGCTGCTGCACAGGAAGAAAAATAGGCAGGCAGGCAGCAAGAAACAGATGAAAAGCTCACGGCTTACTGTGATCCAGATCCTGCTCTGAGCCTCAGAATACAGAGCAGAGCCGCTCTCGGAGCTAAACAGACCCGAGGATGGGAATCGTTAAGCTTGTGTAAACCCGACTAATTGATACTTTGCAGCTGCTCAGCATCCAAGCTTTTCCTTGATTCACGGGGCCTCATAGTACGAAGCTTGGAAGGTTAAACAAATCACCTATGGATGAGACAATATTGGATAGGACACTTGGAGTAAAAGCAAGAAGATGTTTCTGTGGCGACACCAGATGGACGTAAACTACATGTGTTGTTTGACTAATACTTAACAACAGAAGCATTCCTGCTGAGTGTGGTTGGAAGTCCTTCAGTGTCATCAAATTCATTTTCTGTTTCCCTTATTTTGAGGCAGAGTTGAGAGGAAATTGTTTCATTGGTCTTCATTTGAGTTTTCATTTCATGTAGCGCGTCCAGTGTTCACCAACAAGAAGCCAGATTAAACCCTGTGACCTGATCAAAACGCCAAAGCATGTAAGGAAACTGACAATAGGAAACGTATTCGTAAAGACAAAGTTGTGCACAAATTAATGCTTTGTGCACAATTTTGCAGAAAAGTAAGAAAACTAAATTTAGTTTTAGGTTTAACGTGTCTGTTTTTAATACAAGTTTTTTCTGTCTTAAATATGAAATTTGTCCTGTTAATTCACTGTCAAAAATACATCATGAGGTCACAGGGATATACATCGAGTCCTGAACCATCGGTTATTCACATTGTGCATTCGTGTTGTAGTTTCTTTATTTAACTAAAATACAATAAAATACATTTTTTAGAATGTTATTGATCTCACAACAGGAAAATTATTTAATTATTTTCGCGCTATATCATTACACCTTATTTTAGAAGAAGAGAGTATTAGAAAAAAATGTTTAATACCACAAATGTTACTTTAAAAAAATGTTGATCATTAATGATCATTAATCGACTGATCAATCGATTCAGATTGATTCATCAATTTTACCTACCCAGGCCTAATAGACATAGCTCTGTTGAAAATTGAATAAAACAGATCATATTACAGCGATCTCCGTCCGGTTTGTTGTTGTTTGCTGACACTGGCTGATCATGGTAGCAATGCACCAGCAGATAGCTTTAGACTCAGAAGTTTTGGAAAACAGCCCAAAAAGAGCCGCAGACATACCACTCCACTCCTTAAGGAATTTAAAAAAGATGCATGTCTGTCAGAATTTTTTGATAATAAGGAAAAACGAAACAAAAACCGCTAAGCTAACTCAAAGCTAAAGTATGCTAACTGTCAGCCGACTGATGCAGCAAAAAAAAAAAAAAAAAAAAGTTAGTAGGATCAGAATACCCAATTTTCTTTCTTTTTCTTTTTAGCCATCACTACTGTCAGCTATCAGTTAGCCTACTGTTTTTTGTTATTTTACATGTATTTTCCTTACCTGCTATCCCTTTGGGGTCACGCTCATTCAGTTGCATCGATGTACATGCCTGTGACCCCATTATGTTATTTTGACAGTTTATTAATGGCAGGAATGTCTTATTCAACACAAGCAAGAGTCATATTCTAAACAGACTTGTTAAACATAAAACTAAATTTTGTATTCACATTGTTTTTGCAAAAGTTGTGCACAAAGTATTAGTTTGTGCACAACTTTGTCTTTTCTTCTTGACAGATTCCCTACTCTATAATTCTCAGTTAGGACCCACTCATTTAGTGAATGCACAGTTAACAGCAGCAGTTAACTGCAAACACAGCGAAGGTCTCAGACGGGGGGAAGTCGGATGGAAGCATTAAAGAACAGATGGGTGTTCTCTCCGCTCATTTTCTCGCGCCATTTCACTTCACCCCCCCACCACCTCCACCCAAACTACTCTAATAAGGGTCTGGTGTCAGCGGACTGTCGGCTGATGGCAGCAACTTTGTTTGAGGGAACAAATGACTCTGCGGGATATTCTGCAGGAGACAGCTGTTGGCAGAGGAGCGGTTTTGTGACGGCCACAGTGAAGACACGACGCCCAGACATCAGAGCTGGCATGGCTAATTTCATTAGGAGTGTCCCTACACACAACACAATCATTGTCGTTCGATTTCACCGGAAGAAAACATCAAAGCCAAGCCCTAGCTGGGCCATTTACATGTTCTCATTACCTTCATTACAATTCCATTCCACTGATCTACAAGAAAAAGGATTTTCGTTGAGTTTCAAGTGATTCAAATTTGGATTTACAGGGATTTTTCACATAGAGTTTGCAGAGAAATTTCTCAAATATTTTTAATGTCTCATTGTCAGGAAAAACAGTTTGAAAAGCAATGTGTGACATGTTAAAAGTTGTTTTTATTACCTTTAATTATTATTTTTTTTATTTAAATTAGTTTTAATTAATCCATTAGTTTTTATTTATTATTTGACCAAATTTTAAGGAGATGCTATTGCATCGTTGCACCATATTTGTCCACATCTCTCTGTTTACCTAAATTTCGTTGTAACAGCTACAATGACAATAAAGGCATTCAATTCAATTCAATACATCCCATAATGATCGGCTATGGTGGCTGTTTTGGTCCAGTTGTTCTGCTCTAAGCACAGAGTCTATTCAGACGGAGGAAACTCAGAGCGAACCAAAGCTCAGTCTAATCGGAAACGAATCGAGATCCAGAGCTGGCCCTGGGCATACGCAACCTAGGTGGCCGCCTAGGGTGCCATCTGCTGGAGGGGGGGGGCAAATTATAATGATTATATATATACTGTATATATATATTCTTCTTTTTTTCTTTCTTTCTTTTATTTTTTTGTTAAACAGTTTGACGCACCACTCATTTCATGCAAAACAATTTAAAAGTAACAATTCAAAAAAACGTAAATAAAATAACTAAAAAGTTTATAATCAATTACTCTGCAGTGCATCACCCTAACCCAGGTGTGGCCAACCCTGGTCCTCAAGAGCCTCAACCCTGCCTGTTTTCCAGCCCTCCCTGGACTGCTTGATGCTGACAACCTAAATTAGGTGTGTTCAGCTAATCAGGATGTGGAATTACTTGAGTCAGCTAATCAGCAGCAAGCTGGTCAGGGAGAGCTAGAAAACAGGCAGGGTTGAGGCTCTTGAGGACCAGGGTTGGCCACCCCTGCCCTAACCTAAACTACCTAGGGATTTGGAGAGGGTTGGGTGCTTTTGCCACTATTGGTGCTTCTTTTAAAACTTTAAGGATGAAAAAATTCCAAATTAATTTTTTGTCTTGGGCGCCATGTAGCTCAGAGCCGGGCCTGCTGAGACTGCTTCTAAAGATGGGTCAGAGAATAGTATTGGACCAGGGTCTGCTGGGTGTTTTCAGACTGAAAATTTCTTCTAGATGATCGGGAAAACGAACTCTGGTCCACTTTAAATAAACCAAATGCATCCAGTCTGAATGCACCCTTAGTTTCTTTATGACTTATGTGTGATGCTTGTCACACGGTGCCCTTATGCCACACTTTAGCTGTTAGTAAGGAGCGCGACCACGCATGAACGCACACATATGGTGTATGCAGGTGGTATGTGAGTAGCTGTAGGACGCCTACACAGATCACACTCCGATTGTCTAATTTCTTCATTTATATCAGCCAAGCTACACCACAAAGAGCCTGCAAAGATTACTTCAACAGAACTCAGGAGCTCCTATCCCAGTCTGCAGGATTTGGCAGTGGTTAAAAAAAAAAAAACCCTTATTATTCCTTATGTGTTTATACAGTGTTAGCTACAACATGTCACTCGCAGCATAAATCAGAAAAACTTTTTCTCTCTATCTATGGACTCACTGAGCTGTCTATGACCTTGCTATTTTGCGACCTGCATGCTCATTTTTCACCCACAGACAGCCGTATCTTACCATTAAGGCACCGGTGACTAAAGCTTTAAATGTCGCCGATTTTAAGAAATATGCTAAAAATCACTTTACTGTCTAAAACAGAATGATTGCACATGAGCTCACTAAAAACTCCATTAGCAGAATAACGAAGCAAAACAAATCTTCAATTAACAGCTGTGTATAATGCATCCATAAATGTGTGCTCCTGTTTAATTGGTCTTTTCTCATATCAAAGCCCCTGTTTCCATGGCAGCCACCATGTAAGCGTACAGCCGC
>NC_050512.1:14439282-14442543 GCF_002922805.2 Oryzias melastigma
TCCCAAAGCACTCTTTCAAGTTTGAAGCAATTCTTTTAAACCTCCTGAGAACCATTTCATGCCTGTTTCATTCATTACCTTCATACTTTAATTAATAACTATTTCTAGATACCGGTACTGTAAAAGTCATTTTTCTTAATGTGCTTTAGTAAATGGTGCTGCTGGTTCATGCGAAATGCCTAAAATGTTGTAATCAAAATCTTGCAATGTGCATTTGTCACTTTTTTAATTATTATAAAGGGATACACAGAGCAGCATTGAGTCTTCTTAATCATACTGGGCAGAACCACCAGATTCAAAAGACTTCTCAAGAAAGTCTCATCTAACTCCTCCATCTTGCAGCTGTTCATGTCAAACAGCTTCCATCTTACAAGCGTGAGGAGACTGAGAATCATGTGAACGTGGCAGGCATGCAGTCAATACTGAAGTGGAAAGCATGTTGGAATACTTTCCCAAACGAAATTTAGAAAAATTCCCCTTTTCTCTTGTAGGTGTTCTTTGGGTCTGCTCGTTTTTGAAGCAAAAACATTTCAAACTTTCAACGAAAGGTGAGCTCCTCTCTGCTTCTTTCACACAGAATCCTTGTATTTGTCAGGAGAGGATGTGAGGACGGTTTGCAAGAACATTGTTCAATTCTGCAGTTTCTGCTTTCATGACGTTAAAACCACCTGCAAGGTTGCGGTGAAGCTGACAGAAGGAGGAAGCGGAGACAAAGGTGGGAAGAATCCATCGAATTCCTCTCAGTTCTGGTCAAAGTTTATAAAGTGTCTGGTGTGAGATTAGGCCACATTGGAGACGCTCTTTAACTCTCAATCATCATCACTGCACTAATGAGCCTTCTCATTTACAGCTCTTCACCACATGTCAGCAGTTCACCGCGTCACTGCATAAAGTTCTATGACTGCATCATGACACATCCTCTTTTTATGCTTTTCTCTTACCCACTCCCATCTGTTCTGGGTCGTGTGGTATTTTGGAAGCTTTCTTTTGCCTTTGGTGAAAAAGTGAGATCTCCTTTGTACTTAGAAGCTGTGGGAGATTCCTCCAAATTTAATGTATCTCAGTAGTTTTTGGTTTCCAGCCAGTTTAATCATATTTCAACAGCATCAAGTCCCCCTAACTCTCTGTTTGCTTGTTTGATTACACTTCCTGCTAATCTTTTTTATTATATATTTTTTTCTGTTTGTCGTAATAAAATATTGATTGTGTTTAAAATATAAAATGAACCCAGTTTCCCATCCACACACTAAAAGAAACCAATGTATAAACGTTTTTAAACGTATATATTGTATACGTTTAAACCTGTTTTGAACTGTTAATTTGTATTATTGTGTATTGTTTTGTTAAGATTATAAATATTAATATTAGTAGTAGTAGTAGCAGCAGCAGTAATATATGTAGTAGTAGTTAACTAAGCAGTACTCCTTAACGCAATAAATAGTCATACTTGATAATAACCTCTACAATCTTTGCAACTGTTAATCTATATATAAATACTAACTTATAATTTTTTTCCAAATGAATATCAGGCATGATTGCAGATGGAAACAATATAAATATAAAAATATACATTTCTCTCTCAATTCATTGAGAAATCAGAGTAGAAATTGTTTAATAGTTTGGTGCAAGCTTTCAATTCAATCTTTATTTATAAAGCATTTTTGCAGCAGGAACACAAAGTGGTTTACAGGTTTAAAATAATTAAAAATAAAATGATAAAAGAGTATCCTCCAAAACCCTCCCGACCCTCACACCCAACAAAAAGAGACATAAAATGACATGAATAAAAGTCAAAGTGTAAATAGAAATAGAAACCAATGCCTGACTTGATGCTGATGAAAACAACAAATCAATGATATTTCACATTTTTAGGTGAACAAGCTTCTAAATAAATAGCTGTCTGGTTGCATTTGTGTCAAACATCCTTTAGAGTTGTATAAATCCAAACCTCTGAAGACTTTGTGTTGTTGGTGCTCACAACATCACAGGCCCGCTGCTGCTTATCAACAGTTTACCATCTTTTTGATGCAGACATGCATCTAAAGCTTTACCTAACAGATAAATGCACCAAAGCTTTCACACAAGGCTTCATCTTACAAACTAATGTACACCTTCAGGATGTTGTAAGACGGATTAGTTTTATTAGATTCCGCTGCCGACGGATGGAAGTGGGGGCGATCATTACCACAGGCTGCTTCAACTGCAAACAGCAGCAGCTCTGCAGGGACTCTGAAATCTCTTCTTTATTCTCATACGTGAAGTTTCAACAACAGCCCAAGCTTCAAATGCAGGAATCCTTCCAAACATGTGGGTTTGTATCCAAATGTTGGAGGAAAATCACTCAAATGTGTTAAAAAAAAAAAAATGGTTACTTTCCTCCAGAGAGATAAATTGTTGGAGAGGAAGCTGCAGCTCAGTTTCTGTATGGACGTAAAAGATGACTGTGAATGGTAGTACAGAACAGATGAAATATTATATATCGGCAGCACTTTTCATGATCATTAAAACTTAGCTGAAGAATCGGAATTAGAGCTATCAAATGTTCATGAGTTCCAACTTATCAAATGGGACATTTTACCACTTTTACCTCCACACACAGAATGTCTTTGATTTGGGGGAAGTGAGTCCATAAATGTGTGTTTTTCTTACTGGAAATATATGTTCTCTTTTGTAAAGTGTTTGAGTTAATTAGGGCTTCAGCTCTTGATAATTTTTGTCAAAAACACTCTACAACCCTTTTTAGTCAATACTCCAATAAACATATATAAATTGTTATAGGTGTTAGATTTTTTGGTCACATCATCATATAGATTCCTTCCTTCAGCTATAACAATTCAGATTTCAGTTACAAACATGTTGACAAAGTTTGACACGTCGAAGACGTGGTGAACCGCTTATTTTACTCTTGACATCCGTGATCCTGCGTTCACACTTTGTGTTGTGTTCCTTCATCACATACACACAAACCAAACTATCTTTTTGTAGAGCTGTTGTGAAAGCTTTAATTGTTATGCACGCTTGTCAAAGTAGAGACAGCCTAGCGTCTGGTTCTTGAAGAGCTCTTTCTTGTAGATTTTACCTGGAAAAAAGGATTGAATGTCGTCCTCCTGCTCATGTTTCTGACAGTGAATTGGTGGAATGCAAAGATGATCCTGAGATCTTCTGTCTTTCATAGAACCTCCCTTCACTAAACACGTCTTCATGTTCTTCTATTGTATAACCTGAAAGGTGTCTAACATTTAATAGTCTTTTAGCTAATTC
>NC_050512.1:14442696-14443027 GCF_002922805.2 Oryzias melastigma
TGCCCTGACCTCCTCGGAAGCATCAGAGCTGCAGCCCTGAAGACATGACAGTATGATAGAAGTGGCCAAGGACCGCTGAGTAGGTTATGCAGCGGTAATCATTGTTCAATGTGCAAATTGTTTGGTATATTCTTGGAAAATGACAGTGAAGTGGACATGCTATGTGTGTTTTGCGAACACGCGTATGTGCAGCTTCGGCGCCGGAACTTACTACCAGAGCTGCTGTTCAGCCTGCGCGCAAGCCTGCAGGGTACTCTCCTATTTAGAACGAGCGTAACTAAATCGGTGGATAGTTTACATGCGAGCACATCTACTGGTATTATAATCCAGA
>NC_050512.1:14443041-14447609 GCF_002922805.2 Oryzias melastigma
TTTTCTTTAACCTGCTTTTGGATTTTTTTAAATCCGTGCAGTACAAGCTAGGAAATTTTTTGGCCGAAAATTGCAGTTCACAAAACCATTCGTCAGCTTTCAAAAAAAAAGAGTTAGTTGTCGTCTAATTTCTCCACTAGTCGATTACTGTTGATTTATTCTACATCTCCTGTAATTTTCATGAAAAAAAACAATTAGCAGATACTGATTTTTAATTGGCAAGTCTGTCGAAGACTTGAGTGCTGGAACGGGAGGTCACGTGACCAAATCTAGCAAGCTGATTGGCTGCAAGCGATGTGTACAGGCATACAGGAGCAGATTTCTGTATGAATATGCGTGTTTGAGATCCCCAGGCGCTGCGCAGATCACCTAGATTCCGGTGCATGTTGGTTAGTTTCTTGCACTGACGTAAAATGTGCGCCGTCACGAAGGTTTCAAGGCGCCTTCCTAAGCCAGCGCAGCCAGAAAATAGGTACTGTGCTGGGTGCATGCCGCCGTGATGACTACAAAACAATGCATTGTGGGAAACTGAGTCCACACAGTTCTTGTAGTTCGGTGTAAAATAACTGGTGCTAAATGAAGGACATCGGCGTATTTTTTAACTCCTTCTGGAAGGTAGGGGATCACTGATGAAAAAATAAACAAGATTTCAAAAAATCTGTGGTTATATATGTTATTGTTGCCTCTAAAACTTAACGTTAATTTAATTTTATTTATTTATTTTGGACAGTGCATGAACCCCGCAGCTATTATATTAACAGTTTTACTCTAAAATATGTTAAAAAATAATATAAAAGACACAACAGCACAAAACAAATCATACTAGGAGGAGTGGCATATTAACTTTCAGACAATGTTAAGGACAACCCCCAACTCCTTGATCTCGTACAGTCTCGTCGTGCACCTTCATCTCAGGCGCCTTTCTCCGCCCCCTCCAGCAGCAGCGTAGTCTCGCCGACGATAAAGGCGAGGCGCCTGGGGATCTCAGACACGCCTACTATTTGATAATATTGACATTAATATTGATTTAATACTAAATTTGTGACTTAATTCTTGCAGTTTGCTTGATCCACTTTCCAACGATACCCTCCTTTAGCGGATTGGACAAGTAATGAGAAAGTTGCGACAATTTAAAGACTCTAATCTTTGTTTCTGGTCACAAATATGTCACTGTTTTGCTATTTATTTAGGAATACAATTATATCCTACTTTTGATCACCTAACGTGCCATAACTGTCTTATTCTTTGAGCTATCTTAATGATTTTTATACCGTTGGAATGTTCTCTTTTGGCCCGTTCTAGTGATATAAATATCAGCAATCTACCTAATTTGAACATTTTTTTCACCAAGATAGGCTAGTTGGGCTGCGTGTGCCGTCCACATAGGCAGGTGGGGGAGGGAGCACCATGCAAAATGATGATAAAAAAAAAATAAAGCATCGCTCAAAGTCTAGAGCATTCAGTTTAACGTTATATAGGCCTTCTAAAAAATTGGATGATTTGGTTGATTTAGGAGCAGTTAACGTTTGCTCTGGTTACTGTTGTAATGTCCCTTCATCCGATATTTTAAAGTGAATTTTTAGATTAGTAATCTAGCATTATTTGGTTACAGTGTTGGTTAATTTTGAATCTTAGTTTGTCTCCTTGAAGCTAGCAATCTGTGTTTTGTAAATATGGGCTATATAAAAAATGAATATGTACAAATGCAAAGACACATTATTTCATATAATTTTTTTTTAATTATTTTTACTAATGAATAATAATTAACGGCAGATCATGAATCAGCACCATATATTGTAAGGTGTGTTGTGCGGTGCTTCAAATTTTTGTTCCATGTGCCCTTTTTTTAACTTTGAGCACCTGCCCCTCCAAATGTCTCTGCACGGCCCTGCTCTACAACCCTTTTTAGTCAATACTCCAATAAACATATATAAACTGTTATAGGTGTTAGATTTTTTGGTCAAAGGTTTTCTCCCTCTTTTCACATGACTTAATGTTGTTTCTTTTTAATTTCTGTTTTCCCACTGATGATTTGAGGTTCTCTGTTCTCCTGAAGTGCAGCAGTGTTTTGTCACCGTACATTCCTATGTATGGTAGCTGAGAAGGGTCATGCAACCCCAAAGCAACACTTTCCAAAGAACAAATACAAAAGGCTCCTAGTGTTATGCTGCTAATCTTTTTTTCTTTTTCCTGTGGTTGTGTTGTAAGTTGTATGAATAGGAATCATAGTGACTTTATTTTTTGGAAAAGAATGACTCAGAACACAAAATAGTCAGAATTAGAACAGAGGCAGTGAAAAGGCAGAAAGGGTTTGTGTTGCTACATGTTAAGCTACGCTCACAGCAAACTCAATTCATGCGTCAGAGGTTTTAATGTAAAGTCAGTGTACAGATGCAATCAGAAATGCTGCAGCATGTTTTGAGTGTCAGGCGTCCCGTGTTGGTGCGTTCAAGTAGAGTTCAAATATTTCAACTCTGGTGAAGAAGGCGCGTTGCCTCATCCCGGTTAAAAACATTTGGTGGTAGCTCCTCCCACACGTATCTGGAGCATCAAGTTTATGAACCTATTTTTGGATAATCATTGAGCAGTGACTTTGTTAAAAAATGCTCAGATTGCATCAGTGTAAGTGCAGCATTATTAACAAATGCATTTTTTGATTTGAGCTAAGAAACTTGTAAGTTTCCGTTGTGAGCTTTTGTGTTTTTCAGTGTAGTGGCCCCCATGTGTCATGCTACTGATCTTCACCCGTTCACATCATCATATAAATTCCTTCCTTCAGCTATAACAATTCAGATTTCAGTTACAAACATGTTGACAAAGTTTGACACGTCGAAGACGTGGTGAACCGCTCATTTTACTCTTGACATCCGTGATCCTGCGTTCACACTTTGTGTTGTGTTTCTTCATCACATACACACAAACCAAACTATCTTTTTGTAGAGCTGTTGTGAAAGCTTTAATTGTTATGCACACTTGTCAAAGTAGAGACAGCCTAGCGTCTGGTTCTTGAAGAGCTCTTTCTTGTAGATTTTACCTGGAAAAAAGGATTGAATGTCGTCCTCCTGCTCATGATTCTGACAGTGAATTGGTGGAATTCCAAGATGATCCTGAGATCTTCTGTCTTTCACAGAACCTCCCTTCACTAAACACGTCTTCACGTTCTTCTATTGTATAACCTGAAAGGTGTCTAACATTTAATAGTCTATTAGCTAATTCACTTCCAAACCAAACTCATGTCTAATTCTCGGTTTAGTGGTGTCAGGTAGTTTTTTTAAAAGTAGTAACTGTACATTTTGATGTGGAGCTCAGACGTGGTAGAAGTACCTTCGGCTTATTACCTTACTACAACTTCATTACATTTTCTTAAAGTATTTTTTTAATCTGACTCAGCTGTAATCTTGTTTAGAATTGAATCTTTGGGCTAATCCTTGTAGTGCTCACCCTCAAAATGCTTATAATCTAATCCAGCTCTGCAGGGCACCACAGCCTGAGTACACTTCCTCGCCTGGCATCAGCGGCAGACACCACTTCCACAGACATCTGCCCGAACACGCAGTGGCCATAAATAGCCAGCATAAACTCACAACAGGCATGTTCTTCCGTAGGCTCTATCAATTGCTCCGAAGCACGGGGCAGCTAAATAACCTTTTAGCAGGAGCAGGCAGGCAAGACAGATGACTCTCCTAAATGAGTCCTCTGCTGATGCTGGGCTTTAAATCAATGACCATGGCAGCCATTGAAATGAAGGCCTGCAGCATGGTCTCCCAGTTTCCTCTGCGAGCGCTCAAAGACTCCGCCGTACCTCTTCTCACATGTTAATATTTCATCACTGGCGCACTCGCTCACTCATTCTTGTGAGAGAAAAAGTTTTGCCATAAGAAAAGTTATGATCAAATCCTGCACTGGTCCAGTTTTTACTTTTCTTTTTCTAACTGATGCAAAGGAGGACAACTATGCTGTTTTCCCTATGCAGAAATACAATTTTAATCTAATTAATTGTTATAAATGGTCAAGTGTCAAATGGTATTTAAGCCGTTTTGCATTATAATCTAAGACTTTAGTCATCTCCATTTGAAATGTCGTCTCTGCCTGAAGGCGTGAATAGAGGCGTCTACAGCCAGGCACGCGAGGGCGTGGTTTCCCATAGTGCATGTGTTGTACCGAGTGAATCGACTGAAAGGGAATGTCGTGTTTCTAGGTGGTCAAACAGACATATAAGGGATAATGCCTGACGAGGTGTTTATTATCAGATATTAATGAACAACGGGGAGGCCTGAATAGGGGTGTTGCGGATCACAAAACTCACTGTTCGGATCGTGTCACGGTTTTAGGGTCACGGTTCGGATCACTTTTCGGATCAGTAAAAAGTTTAAAAAAAAACAACAACAAAAACACCACCAACAACAACAACAACAACAACAACAACAACAACAACATGAAAGCTAAATTAATTTTTGGAAACGTTTCGAATCATATATTAAAAATGAATATAAAGTACTTCCCTTACACAAAAGTTCAAAACTTTTTCTCACTGAGGCCTATTTATTAAAACAAAAAATCTTTAAAGT
>NC_050512.1:14448521-14449176 GCF_002922805.2 Oryzias melastigma
CGGTACACACGTGTCCGAACCGTGTCCCGAACCGTGGCTTCTGATCCGTACGGACCACGGATAATCCGTGATCCGCAACACCCCTAGGCCTGAACCATCTGACACAAAGTGGAGGATGGTTTCTTCCAGAAAGTCTGTTCATTTCTGATAATGCACACCTCCAAGGGTGTTCTCCCGTTATACCAGGGTGACTTAGAAAAGAAAAAGTGCAGACTCAATCATTAGTACTTTATTTTTGTTATTTTTTTAGATTAAAAACATTTTTCATAAAAAGCAGACTTTGTAATGCATGGTGCGATGCGTTGTCATGGTAACAGCTACAGAGCCTGCACCGACCTCGCTTTGCAGCAGCAGAAGAGAATCCTGATTGTCGGGATAAGTTGACAAAATAAAACATTGTTTCAGAGGGATTGAACTGCACCTTTTTGTCCAGATGATGAATCTAAAGTTTGTTTCAGTGCCTAAATCATAGGTGCCCAAAGTGGGGCCCACGGGCCAAATTGGGTCCACCAAAGGTTATCTTTTGGCCCGCCAAGTCGTGGCTGTAGAAGGTGCAGAGTGTTTTGTTAAAACCCCTTTCCCCATTTCCCAATGATTCTCTACGGTGTTTCAAACTACGGCTGTTATATACTTTTGGCCTCAAGGTCGCACTGTT